>NW_027491211.1:0-170268 GCF_021521415.1 Bidens hawaiensis
TTACATCCTCCCCAATTTAGAGGAATTTCGTCCCGAAATTTAGAATTTAGTATAGTTGATGCAATGATGTTTTAGATTAAATGATCCCATGATGACCACTATGCGCCACTACCCCTAATATTCGTCTTGGATACCACCCAAATCAAGTTGAAGGGGTTTATATATAGGGTGTACCAGCGGCTAACCCACCACTCCCTCAACTCCACTTGGGTGTTTCTTTCGACTCCTATTAGTTCAATGACACACAGGACGACACACTATTTTCCACTACAAGGCATCACCTTCAAGCTTTACATCAGACATATTCATTTCGGATTGAAGGGGTTTATATATAGGGTGTACCAGCGGCTAACCCACCACTCCTTCAATCTCCAATGAATAATTCCCTCAATAATTCTTGAATTTAACGCCTCACAGCTGCCACGCTAACTATGAGTCCCTAATTCCAAGTCTCGCTTCAGACATAATCAACTTGTGCCGAAGGGGTTTATGTATAGGGTGTACCAGCGGCTAACCCACCACTCCTTCAACATTCATTGATTAATTCCCTACACGAAGCTTGAGTTCACGACTCATAGTTACACAATAGCATATTGTTTATACACGTATACACCTGTGAACTTGATGTAATTATATTCCGGACTATAATTACGAGTTCACCTTGTATCAATGTATAAACTCCATTGTGTGCGGCTAGAAAAATCGACACGACACCACACACACACACACAACCATGCTTCATGAATGCTAGAATGATGACAAATTTTGGCTCAATGATACATAGTTTACCCCAATGTTTACATGATTAAGTATGCACAACTTGTGTTTTCCAGCACGAGTCATGGGTAGCCAAACTTGGTGTTATGCAAATAAGAGAATATTTATAAGCAAATAGGAACAACATGATACTTCATTGATTGATATTGGTCCCTGATTACATGATTACGATTACATAGACTCCAAGATTTCTAGAATTACAAAGATGATGACTATGCGAACAGATGAGGGTATTCCTCCTTCATCTTATCCTCTCGTTCCCATGTGAACTCGGGTCCACGATGGTTGTTCCAACGTACCTTGACTATAGGTATCCGGCTTCGCTTAGTCTTTTTGACTTCTCGATCTAGGATCTCGACAGGTTCCTCAACAAAGTATAGTTTGTCGTCGATGTGAACCGTGTCGATCGGGATTTGAGCGGTCTCGTCAACGAGGCACTTTTTGAGTTGCGACACATGAAAAACGTTGTGAACACGGCTGAGTTCTGGAGGCAATTCCAAGCGATAGGCTACGGGTCCGACCTTTTCGATGATCTTGAAAGGTCCTACGTACCTTGGAGCAAACTTTCCCTTTTTCCCGAAGCGAACAATGCCCTTCCAGGGGGAAACTTTGAGCATTACGTGATCGCCTATTTGGAACTCCAGAGGTTTGCGGCGTTTGTCAGCGTAATACTTGTGTCGACAGCGGGCGTCCTTAAGTCTTTGCTGGATGATGGCGATACTGTCAGTGGTTTCCTGTATCAGTTCCGGGCCGAGGATTTGAGAATCTCCGGTCTCGGACCAACACAGTGGAGAACGACATTTCCTGCCATAGAGTGCCTCGAATGGTGCGCATTTGATGGTAGCATGATAGCTGTTATTGTATGAGAACTCTGCAAGAGGAAGGTGAGTCTCCCAGCTACTACCGAATTCAAGGATACAGGCTCTGAGCATATCCTCCAGGGTTTGTATGGTCCTTTCGCTCTGTCCGTCCGTTTCAGGATGATAGGCAGAGCTAAGTTTCACACTTGTCCCAAAGGCTTTCTGAAATGACTTCCAGAACCTTGACGCAAAAGAGGGGTCACGGTCTGACGTGATGCCCTTAGGCACACCGTGACGGGTTACGATCTCACGAATGTAAATCCGCGCCAGCTTCTCCGTAGTGTAGTCATCGCGGACAGGGAGAAAGTGGGCAGACTTGGTCAAGTAATCCACGATAACCCAAATCGTGTCATAACCGCTGGGTGTCCGCGGGAGTTTGGTAATGAAGTCCATAGCGACTTCGTCCCACTTCCACTGCGGTATGATCGGTTTTTGTAACAGGCCAGATGGTCTCTGATGTTCAGTCTTGATCCGCGAGCATGTTAGACACTTACCGACGTATAAAGCTATGTCTTTCTTCATACCCGGCCACCAGAAATGAGACTTGAGATTCTGATACATTTTATCACTGCCTGGGTGAATAGAGTATCTGGATTTGTGCGCTTCGCTCAGGATAAGTTCTCGAAGTGGTTCAGAGTTTGGAATCCACATGCGATTTAAGTAGTAAAGTATACCATCAGACTTGGTTTCAAACTTCCGTTCGGCACCGCAAGATAGCATATTTTTGAGATCACCACCAGCAATCGCTTGCTTTTGAGCTTCAAGAACCAAGGAGGGAAGATTGGACTGAATACGAATCGCATGCAACTGGGTCCTTTCCTTGCGACTTAACGCGTCAGCCACTACGTTAGCCTTTCCAGGGTGGTAGCGGATTTCGCAGTCATAGTCACTTAGGAGTTCAACCCATCGACGTTGTCGCATATTTAGCTCCCTTTGGTTGAGGATGTGTTGTAGGCTCTTGTGGTCGGTGAAGATGACACATTTCGTACCGTATAGGTAGTGTCTCCATATTTTTAAGGCAAAGACCACAGCACCCAATTCCAAGTCGTGAGTGACATAATTCCTCTCATGACTCTTGAGTTGACGCGAGGCGTAAGCGACGACCTTACCGCGTTGCATTAAGACGCAGCCTAGACCTTGGCTCGAGGCGTCGCAATAAACAACAAAATCATCGTTACCCTCAGGAAGCGACAGGATTGGTGCATGGCAGAGTTTATGTTTCAATGTTTGGAAAGCCTCTTCTTGCTCTTGGTTCCAAATGAATGGTTCCCCTTTTTGAGTTAACATTGTGAGGGGCAACGCGATCTTTGAAAAGTTCGAGATGAATCGACGGTAGTACCCAGCTAAACCAAGAAATGAACGAATTTCGGTTGGCGTTGTAGGCGCTCCCCAATTTTTGATGGCTTCAATCTTGGCAGGGTCGACATGAATGCCTTCCTTGTTAATGATGTGACCTAAGAATTGAACTTCCTTTAGCCAGAATTCGCATTTGGAGAATTTGGCGTAGAGTTGCTCTTTCCTCAGCAGATCCAAGGTAAGCCTGAGATGAAGCTCATGGTCGGCTTTAGAGCGGGAATAAACGAGAATATCGTCAATGAAGACGATAACAAACTGGTCCAGGTATGGACGACAAACGCGATTCATGAGATCCATGAACACCGCAGGGGCATTCGTCAAACCAAAAGGCATGACTAGGAACTCGTAGTGTCCATAACGAGTTCTGAAAGCGGTTTTCGCGATGTCGTCCTCCATGACGCGTACTTGGTGATAACCTGAGCGTAGGTCGATCTTGGAAAAGTAGGTGGCTCCTTGCAGCTGGTCGAAAAGATCGTCAATCCTCGGTAATGGATACCGATTCTTGACTGTGAGTTTGTTAAGCTCACGATAGTCTATGCACATCCGGAAAGATCCGTCCTTCTTCTTGACGAAGAGGACTGGAGCTCCCCATGGAGACGAACTAGGGCGAATAAAACCCTTGTCCAGTAGTTCCTGCAGCTGGCTCGATAATTCCTGCATTTCAGACGGAGCCAAACGATACGGAGATTTTGCCACGGGGGTTGCACCGGGAACTAACTCGATGTGGAATTTGACTTGCCGGCTAGGAGGAAGTCCGGGTAAGTCTTTAGGAAAAACGTCTGGAAATTCACGCACAACGGGGACATCAGAGAGCTTCTTCCCCAAAGATTTCTTGATGGAGACATGAGCTAGGAAGGCGAGACACTTCTTTCGAAGGCATCGCCGAGCTTTAAAGCAGGAGATTAATTTCAGACATCTACCTGATCTTTCTCCTTGAATAATTATGGACTCGCCAGAAGAACAAGGAACGCGAATGAGCTTCTCAGCACACACCACTTCCGCGTGGTTGATGGACAACCAATCCATCCCAACAATTACATCGAAACTTCCCAAATGCATAGGGATGAGGTCAATGTTAAGAGACGTCTGATCAAACGTAAGCGTGCAATTGCGAACGATTTTGTTCACTTGGGTAGACTCTCCGTTTGCCATTTCGACAGAGAAAGCGGGGTCTAAGACAGAGGTTCCTAGATTAAGCAATGGGACCAACTCGCTAGAAATAAAACTCCTATCTGCACCCGTGTCAAATAGAATAGAAACCCAGAGATTGTTAAGGATGAACGTACCAGTAATGACGTCAGGATTTTGGCGAGCTTCAGCAGCGCCAATAGTAAAGGCTCGGCCTCGGGCCGGAGGAAGATTTGCAAGACGAGGACACCTGCTCCTGAAATGGTCCATGGCTCCACACTCGAAACAGCTTCGAGAGTTGCTGGGTTGGGAACTGCTGCTCTGTATCGCCAGTTGATTACCTTGAAATCTGCAGCGTTCCGCTAGGTGCCCCAAACGTCCACAGTTCGTGCATTTCCAGCACGGGGTTCCGGCAGGATGATGAAATTGGCAAGTGCCGCACTTGGGGTGAACCCCAGTGTACTCCCTCTTTGGCCTTCCTGAAGGGGTGGGAGCAGGAGCGACAGAGCTGATTGGGGTTGCGGGAGTAACCATCGCGTAACTGCTAGCCTTACGCTTTTTGATGCGGTTGATCTTTTTGGATGAGCCCTCAGCGGCCTTGCCCGTACCTTTGGCTAGGACCCCAGTCTTAACCTGGTCCTGGGTCAGTCGGGCAGCTAGTTCAATGGCCGCTTGTAGGGTTGATGGGTCAGCCCCGATAACGATTCCACGGACAGTGTCAGGTAGGCCATTGATGTAAAGCTCAATAGCCCGGGAGGAAGGGGTGACCAAGTGTGGTACGAGAAGGGAGAGCTCGTGAAAACGCTCCGTGTACCCTTGGTGATCAGCGCCCTTCATTCTGTGCACCCAAAACTCAGCTTCAAGTTTCTGCACCTCACTGCGAGGTACGAACTCGCGGGTAACCAAAGCTACAAATTCCGACCAGGTCATGGCCAAGGCAGCCTCACGCCCGCGGGTTCTTATCTCGTTGTTCCACCAGGTCAGCGCGCGTTTAGACAACATGCTTGCCGCGTGCGTGACTTTCAGTGTCTCAGGGCACGAGCTAATAACAAAGGCAGCCTCCATCTTTTCGATCCACTGGAGGAGACCAACGGCGCCTTCTGAACCGCTGAAGCTGGTGGGTTTGGTAGCCATGAAGTCCTTGTATGGCTTATTTGCTGGTTCATTTGCGTTCTGAGCTGGAATTTGGTTGGCCCCAGAGGTTCCTTCTTGCCTCAGCCCCTGGCTGATGGCTGTTACCATGCCTGGTAACACAGCCGCGATCTGCTGGGCTATAAGGTTGGCTAGATCAGCGGAGTCCAAGGGGGCGGGTGCACGTCTGGGAGGCATTCTTGACAAAACGAAAAAAAGAAACGAGCGTTAAATAGAATCAATGACACGCCAAAGATTAAGAATAGAGGACATAGATTATACCAAGAACACATAATGACATGACTCAAGAGATTAACAGTTAATATGCAACACATAAGCACGTAGCACGTATATAAGTGTAGACATGTGATTGTGATGCATGAGCTATCTAGAGTCAAGGATCCTAGGTTATAGTCTAGGTCGGTTTCCTAATTCCCTATAACCACTGGCTCTGATACCAATCTGTCACACCCCGATCGTGATGGCGGAAAAATCGAGGTGCGGCGACTAAGTCGTGATTGTTGAGCACAATAGTATAAAAGTCTAAATGCATAAACATAACCAAAATGTCAAATATTACATCAACCAGGTAACATGAAACAAATTGTTTTAATACAAAATATCAAGTTTCCAACAACTCCTAGTCTAGCCTTCATCTTTCTAAGGCCTCTAAACTTGCTAGGGATTTCTTGCTGCATTATTTCCTGAAAACATGTAACAAACTGTCAACTACATAAAGTAGATGAGTGAATTCATAGGTTTAAAGAAAAGAGTTTTATACACAAACATACTAGTATAGGTTGTAGGGGTTTATATATAGGGTGTACCTGCGGCTAACCCACCACTCCTACAACTTATACTACTATGTTTGGGTATAATTCCCAGTTTTTAAAATGGTTTGTAAGAAAAGATCTCTTGGTTTTCCCACAGAGGTTTTTGTAGTAAGTCAAACATGAAATGTTCTCCTGGGCTCCCAACGGGCTTATCAATCTCCCATTAGAGTCGTATGTGATAAGATTACTCAAAGATTTGCGGTCTCCCAACGGTACATGTAGCACATAGCAGTTAAGCATAAACAAGGACATATAGATTTGAGCATGCTAAGTTTACTAGATAAACCAACACCAGAATCCCATTGTTTACTAGTGTCCAAGATGATGGTGAACAAATGATGATGATGAATGATGATGAAACCCAATGATCACACAAGACTTGATTGAACTCACGCAAGACTTAAACCAAGACTACCTCGTTCTTGCCATCCAGGACTCAGCTAGGTTCTACCGAGAGTAGGATAGACACCCCAAAGAATCCTGGGTTCCCTTGGTCCCTACCGAGAATAGTATAGGTCCTCAAGAGTTATGGATTTCACCGAGACTAGTATGAAATCCCATGAGTTACGAGTGCCACCGAGAATAGAATGCCACTCATGGTCGTGAGTTCTACCGAGAGTAGAATAGACTCTCGCGTCCAATTCAACTCATGATGTTTTGATCTCTAGATTTCCATGCTGACACAATGACTATGATGATATGAATTTGATTCCCGTTCCCATGATGTCAATGTTCACAGAATTTCCCATACTCATTGATTTCCAATGTTCTTAGATCTCCATGAGTTAATGGGTTTTCCCCATGTTCATAGATTTCCAAAGTTTATAGATTACCAAGAAGCTCGTGGATTTCCGCACGTGTGTAGAAATCCAAATGTTTATAGTTTAAAGAATATTTGCATAAATGATTTTATCCAAACGTGTAAAGTTACCATGTTTCCACCCCATAGTTTTGAAAAGCTTAAATAGGGGCTATGAACTCACCTTGATCTTGGGTTAGGATGGTGCTACAATAGATCTCCTTAGCCTAGAGTTGGACATATATATAAGGTTAACAACGTGCTATAAGTCTAAGAAAACGAGCTTACGCGACCTCGAGCAAAAACTGGGTTTTAAAGACGAAAACAGCTTGGTTCTGGCTTGATTCGATCGAATAGGAACACGTTCGATCGAATAGGAACTTGTTCGATCGAATAGACACACATTCGATCGAATCTGAGGCACACTCGATCGAACTAGAAACACATTTGGTCGAACCAGTTGGGAAAACTCGTTCGGTTCGAACATGGAACTTGTTCGATCGAATAGACACTCGTTCGATCGAATACGAAACTCATTCGGTCGAATGAGTTGGAGACCATTCGGTTGCTTTCCTATTCGGTCGACCGGACTGGTTCGATCGACTGGTTCGATCGAATGGGCTGATTCGATCGACTGATTCGATCGAATGAGTCTGATTCGACTCCTTCAAGCTGGGCGACGGAGAAACCTACGGGTTTTTCAGATTTTCCAGATTTTTGACCCAAAATCGAAGTTTTTGACATGGGAATGCTCGGGATTGAAGGGACTATCGATTCCCAGTGATTTTAAACACAAAAGCCTGCATTTTGACACCAAAACAAGACGGTTTTTGACCCGAAAACTCAAGAAACGAAAATGGGTGTTTTTGCTCGATTTGAGGCCGAAAATGGTTATGAAAATGGATGATTTTCAAGAAGATCTTACCAAGAACAACAACAAACAGATTTGTGGACTCGGATTTGAAGTTTGAAGACTTTCTCTCTCTAGTTTCTCTCTCTAGAATGAGAGTGTTTGGGTGGGAAGTGTTGGTGGAAATGAAAGAGGTGGTGTAAGAATACTTGATTTTCCGCTTAAATACTCGGGTGACTCGGGTTCGGGTTTAGGCTACCGCCGGGTCAAGACTAGTCGAGTTCATAAGTTTTTAAACAAACTAAAACTTTTTCAGCAAAACTTTTATAAAAACCATTTTCCGAATAATTATTTGAAATCTTTTTAAATAAGAATATTTAAATTTTTCGAAAGCATAAAAATTAATATTTTTCAGGCGTAAATGTCGTTTTATAAAATAAACATTTTAAATGATAAAAGCAGATTTTTCCAATGATATGGGTTCCGAACTTATCGTCCAGAATCCCAAAGTCTATAGTTTCCGATGATTTCACGATCCTAGTTTACCAATCGAATTTCAGGGCGTTACATTATAATTAAATAAACTAAAAAAATAGAGGCATACAGTGCATTGTATTTTTGATGATCTTCCAAACTTGACTGCTTCAGCTTGTATCTGGGTAGCTAATTCTCTAGTGGGTGATAAAACCAAGACAGTTGGACCCATTTGGCGATTCTTGTTGACTCTTTTAAGGTGAATGAATCCAGGAACTAAGTAACCTAGTGTCTTCCCAGAGCCTGTTTTTGCAATGGCTACTATGTCACGGCTTTGAAGAGCAACAGGCCATGACTGGGCTTGTATCGGAGTCGGGGATGTAAATCCAGCAGCAAGCACCTGAAAAAGTAAACCCGTATTCATTTTCTTTATGGGTCTAATCATCATGTGATTTACTTCATAAGTAACATCATGCTAATTACCCGAAAAAAGAATCAAGTTTAACAGAAAATATACCTCTCTAAGAAGCTCAGATGGGAAACCAGTATCTTCAAATGATGTAAATGGTGGAGGCACATTGTCTCCCTAAGTAGTTCAAAAAATTAACAAGTGTAAGATGAACTAGAACAGAATTAAGATCTAAAATAGCAAAAAATCAAATTAGTAGCTGTTTTACTAAAATTTGAAGTAAAAATAAAACTTAGTACAAAGATCCGCACTCTAAAGGAGTAGAAAGAAGTTAATGAAGATAACTCATGACAGAAGTTTAAATGGTTCCTTTTCAGTAATTTTTTTTAATGATTAAGGTTTTGATATGTTTGAATGAATAAGAGTTACTATTTTGACTCAAACCAAACAAAATCTTTGATTAAAGACTTCTTCAAAAGATTTATAAAAAGATAAAGACGAGTATAAACAAAATTAACCCTACAAGAACCTGTCATAATGGTCATGTGCATAGTACATGATTAATAATAGACATACATTATGTTAACAATTTAACGAAAAACCAAATATGATAAATAAGTAAACAGTTTTAACCAAGACTCCAAAAAAATATAGTATAAGAATGTTAAGGAAAGCTACAATGCTAAAGCTAAAAAACTATTAGTTAACTCATAAAACTAGTGATTCTCTTTACAAAAACAAGATTAACTCAGACAGACCCCAAAAAAAACATTAAAAAGAGAATCAAGCTGTAACAATTATGCACCATACGAGTTGCAAACTTTTCAAAAAAAAACAAACGATAACCCTATAATGCTTACAGAAACGGTTATCTCATGCTGCCTGCGATAAGCATCTGGAGACAAAGAAGTTGCACCAAATCCACCATTGCTACTTCTACCAAATTTGTCGTCATCATAACTAATATAGCCATTCGGTTTCTGTGTAGACGGCTGAGCCGGACCTGAGGGCCGATCATATTGAGTAACATTGTTAACTGGATTCCAATAGTAGATAGTTCCAGTGGTACCATCCACCAACCCTTTCCATGGTTTTGGAAGGGTAGGATCCTCTGGTGCATAACTTGGAGTAGCCATAATATCAATCTCAGCAATACTACAATAAACAAATTACATCAACATCGCTTAGAATCACATAGTAAACCTAGGTGGGCTTGGGTTGTTTATTTAGGGTATCAACTAAAAGGCTTTGGTAAACTAGTCCGGGTTATTTGTGTTACAAAAACCCGAATAATTTCCAAAAACGAACCCGAAACCCAACCGTACTAATAATACGGGTTTGTCCCGATAAATACTCTTTGACCCGGCCCTAATTAGCTTATTTTGGTTCGGGTCGGGTATAAAACAAAGGGTAACATAACACCTTCAAATTAGGGTTTATTCGAATACAATGCATAGCCTGTAACCCTAGAAATGTCGTATTTAAGAGATTAGGTGAAACGTAGGCGGCGGATGCATAATGAAATCCAGATTAAACAGAAAGGCGAATATAGATCAAATGAAACCCTAATTAGAATAAGAGTTTATTCGGCTAATGAATAGAAACAACAGATCTGAATGTCAAATAATAAAATGAAAAGTACCTGAATTGAATTGGAAGGAAGATTGAGAGAGAGAGAGAGAGAGAGAGAGAGAGAGAATTAGGGCTCCGAAGTTATCCTCCCTTCTGTATGAATGCGACGACGAGGAAGAAAGAGGCGCCGCAGAGAGGAAACACCACACGCTTCTTTTCTAAACGAAGACAAGAGGAGATATTTGTCAGGGATACCCAAGATTTTTATACCACCCTTCTCGCACACCCTTTTTCCTTACTATTTTAAGATTCTTTTTTTTTTTTTTTAATTTTTAGGTCACGCAATTTTTAATTTTTAGGTCAATCAAAAGTGACTCAAATGAGGTTCGATCTTGGGCCACCACTGGAGAACTCCACAAGTGGTGGATTATACCTTTTTAAGATTTAAGATTATTATTATCGTCATTTATTTATTTAGTCGGAATAGTTACTCACCATTAGGGATTAAACATTTAACCTCATATATTATACATTAACCATCTTACCACTCCATTAAAATAAAAGTGACTAATATATATCTATTTATTCAGCATTTAACTTTATTTCTAACCAAACAACCAAATCAAAGCTACACCCTCCACATAGATGGTAGAGGTCGTAGCAAACCAAAACAGATTAGTTACATCGCCTCAAACTACACTAATTATTCCAAGTTGCAAACACCATTTAGACCTATGCTTAAGCCATATCATAAGAATCCAAGGGCTTTTATATAACCAATTATATCTTTGACTTTGACTTCCCTCCCTTCAAACCATGGTTTTGAAACCCGGCCCGGCCCAGCCGGTCCGACCGGGACCCGGCCTTAATACCGGTTCGGGTCGGGGTGTATAACCCGTTTTCTATTGGGCCGGACGGTCTGTGCGGGCGCCGGTTGGACCGGACCCGGTGAACCGCCGGTTGAACCGGTAGAACAGTATTTTATTAAATTAAAAATAAGTTGTGCGGGTCAGGAATCGAACACAGGTGGTTTCCGAGATGAAAACCTTAAGGAATAAGCCACAAACCATCCAACCAAACATCAAACTTGTGATTTTTGATGAAAAATAAGACCTATATATATGTAAATATCACATTCTGATGTTTTAAATTATATCAGACAGGAAACAAATCTTGTTTATATTAAAGCTTCTTCTAGTAAATCTTGATAAATTAATAAACAAATGGAAACTAAACCATAAAAGAAAATCTTTAGATTATTATTTTTTATATATATATATATATTTATATTATTTATTTATTTATGACGTCATCCGGGTCAAACAACGGTCCGACCTCCCGGGTCGGTCCGACCTTTGACCCGGTAAGGCGTCCGGGGCTCAGGACGGGTCTGAAAACATTGCTTCAAACCGTGTCTCGTTTCTACCTTTCCAAATTCTCCCACACGAAATGATAATATCATGGAAAACCTTCTTAACTTTCTTCTCCAGACCCACATGTTCATGAAGCTCCATCAAATCTTTAAATGAAAATGAATAGATCGAGGGAAACTCGCATAACATATTCACATTTGCCAAACCATCGAAGCAATCGCGCAACCCGAAAAATTGTGATCCATCGACTCCCTACCTTCGCCTAAGGGTGAACAGCTTAACCACCATAACCGTTAACCGAACCATAACCGAATTGATTTTAACCAATAACCGACATAACCGGTGGGCCGGTTAATGATTTTTCGAAAACCGTCAAATGCAGGTCGATATTGGTTAAGATAATTCCAAACCCGCCATAACCGAACATAATCGGTGGGCCGGTTAATGAATTTTCTTATATTAATGTATTTGATCTTGTAAATCGAATCCCAATCCTAATATAATTGGGCTGCATATGTAACTATATATATTGATTTGTTAATGAGATAGAACAACGATTTGAGCCATTCCAATATGGTATCAAAGCGCATAATTCTCTGATTTACCAATTCTACAATTCTCTCTCATAAACCCTAATACCCCTAATGCGCGACTTTCTTCTCTACTCACATCTACCAAATCCTCTATTCTTTATTTCTAAACCAGTTAATATTGTTATGGAGAAATTACATCCAACAATTACTGTAACTAACATTCACAACTTTATTCCACTCAAACTTGAGATGGAAACCAATCATACACATCAGGGTCCGAATTATTCAAAATACACTGCAAGGCATTCGAAGTTCTTGAACATATAATCCCACCAGAATCGTCTTCCTCCTCTTCTGCCACCGGAAAAGAAAAGGAAGCAGAATTAAAACTCTGCCCGTATTGATGCGCAATAGTCCTAAAATGGATATACAAGACCATATCTAGCGATATTCTCCACACGATTTTGGCACCATATACTACTGCAACAAAAACATGGATAACCTTAGCCAACATCTTTCGAGATAATAAATTCTCGTGTTGTCCATCTCGAACATAAGTTCAACAGAACCTGTCTCGAATCTTTTCCAAATATGACTTCCTATTGCCAGGCCCTCAAGATGATTGAAGATCAGATGGCCAATGTCGGTCGTCCACTAACCAATCAACGACTTGTTCTAAAAGTTATATCCGGTTTATCTTACCAATATGATGGGATTGCTACAATCCTCCAAGCCACAGAATCTCTCCCAGATTTTTACACGGTTCGATCAAAATTGGTGGCTGAAGAAATAAGAAAAGCACATCAGATATCATATCACACGGAAGCTGCTGCCCTAATTGCTCACAACCAATCTCAGAATCGATTCGCGGACAACTATCAACAATCACGCAATTATGATTATTTTGATCAAGGCCGAGGTCAATCTTACGGCCACCGTAGTAGGTTAGGGGTCGTGGTCATGGATTTAACGGAGGAAACAGCTCGGGATTCAAAAATCAAGGAAACTGAACTAGCTAAAATCCCTCCATGTATCCACGTCCACATTCACAATGGGTTGGTCAACATTCACAATGGGTTGGCAATCCACCTCCACAAAATCAGTGGCTCAATAACCAATCTCAATCACCAGGCTATCCTACTGTTAGGTTTCAACGCCAACAGTGGGCTACCCCTTGTCCATTCCTGTAACACCCCGGCTTTAGCAGAATACGCCCGAATGTGACGCACAGATTGCCCAAAACACATGTGACACTATTACGTGACAATAATATCATTAATTCATTCAAATCCTAAGTACACAAGTTGTTCAATAAGACAAATATAAAGAAAAAAAAAACAATAAAACACATCTTCTTGTTTATTCTTTAAATAACCTAACTTCTAGTGTCTTTCGCCATTTCATCCTCTAATGTAAGTACCTGTAGCATATATATAAAATAAAGTCAACTAACTGAATAGTTGGTGAGTTCACACAGTGTGAAATAATATATAAAAACCATACAATTCCATGAAAACTTGTGAAAAACACATAAGGGTTCTTTACACTAGAAACAATGGTCCATGAATGTAAAGAATAAACGAAAGTCTTTTCCAGTTGGGATTGTGCACCAACGTACTCAGATCGGAGTCCCTTTTCCACCATAAACAAATGGTCCATGGGTGCAAAGGGGGGGCGTATGATCATACTTATCGAAGAAATCCATGCACGTAATAATTGAGGAAGTAACAAGTAAACACACAAGTCCATGATGCGAATTGTAGTTTGTAAATAATAAATAAAATAAATTGCATTTTTGATAGGATATATATGCTACCCCCAAAATAGTTAAAAAGGGTAAAAAGGGGGTGTGAGAAACTCACCTTTGAATTGGTATGACAAACTTGAAAATGAAACCAAAGCGCGTTATATGAAACCAAACGATCGAATCTCACGAGCTAGAAATAATAAAAAAAACACAAGAATTACTAACTAATTTTATGGAAAATAAAGGGTTGGTTTTAAGGTACTTGCATTATTATTTATAAGTATTTTGTTACACATTTTTAAGTGTATTAATAATTAAGTTAACGGGTTTTTCATGAATTATTATTGTAATATTACTTATAAGTTGAGTATTAGATTTAAATCATATTTACGGTATTTATCTTTGTCGGTTAGAATTTATATAGTTACAACGTTATATATATATATATTATCTACATAATTATTTAACGAGTGGTTTGGTTTGCGATAGTTGATTCTTGAACGGAAATTGTTAACGAAATTCAAAACACCTTTTATTTAACTATAAAACTAATTTTATTTATTTTGTATTGTATGATTTATAAATATATATATTTAATTTATTAAAACTAATAAAAAAATGGTTTTCAAAAAAAAACAGTGTTGCTGTGACCAGGGTTCGAACCCGGGTCTTCACAACCATACAACACATACACAGCCACCGGACCAATCAGCTTCTATTCTTAAAAGATGGAAACATTTATTTATAAACAAAATCAGATATTCATCTTCTTCCCCAAAAAAAACCCTAGATTCAATCATTCAAAATCGATCAACGTTTGTTAAATTAGAGTTAGGGGTTTTGTTAGACGGATCAAAACTAAGAAAATCCATCTATCAATTACCTCTATTGATGCCAGAAAGTGGGTAAACTACTAGTTGCCGGAAACAAATTTGAACGAACGATTCAGTGTTATTAACGAGTTTGTGAGTGTAAAGTGATGTTTGTAACACATTTAGAAGGAGATTAGGGTGCTATTTATAGCCTCAATTGGTCCGTTGGGTGATTAAATCGTGTTAATGAAATCTAATTATAATCCGACGGTTTTGAGTTTGAATCCGAACGTTGTAGTGTTATTACGCGTAAATGGGTATTGATTAGGTGTTAAGATGATGGTGCAACGGTATACAATCATTAAAAAAATGATTAATATGGCGTTTTGGAAATGCTTATAAGGTCGCCGGAATCAATCTGCGTCGCCGGATCTGGGTCATCGGAAAACCACAAGGGAGAGGGGCAGGGGCGGCTGGAATGTTTTATATTAATATTATATTATAATTTAAATTTCAATGTTACACTTTATGCCCCTCAACTTTAAATAACTTAATAGTTTGTTATAAAACTTTAATTACCTTATGCACCATGAACTTTGTAATTATACATAACTAGATTAGAACTTGGTATAATTTAAAATATCCTTAGATTGTTTATGTTTTATACCCGTATAGATTTAAACTTTGATTATTTTATAGACTTTTATAGCTCGGAGATTCGTTAATTGAACAATACGAATATAGAGTAAACGGATATGAACTATAAATCATTGAACATGGTATAAATTGAATACTTTCAAAAACAAATACGTTGAACTGACAAAACGGGTCGGTTAAACGAATTCAATATAAAAATACATAAACGAATTTGAAATATATATATATATATATATTATATAACAAAACCCAAAATTTAAAATGGGTCGGGTTTTCGGGTTTATAAAGTAACGAATGTTACAATTCCCCACTGCTCCACTGCACAACCAGCCCAAGCCTAACCCGAATCAAGCATTTGATGGAATCTTAGGACCACGACCCGCCCCATCAAATGCCGGTTCTGAATATGCTCCCACCGACATTGAACAAGCTGTGTACACAATGTCTTTGCACCCTCCAGATAGTTGGAATATGGACACGAGAGCTACATCACATGTGACAAATTCGACAGGTATGCTAACTAACTCATCTCGACTTTTCAATAATTCATTAAATGATATTACCGTCGAAAATGGCTCCAAAATACCAATTAAAGGAACCAGCCACACAACCCTCAAATATATTTTTCCACCATTCCAACTTAATCACATTCTTTATTCTCCAAACCTAATTACAAATTTATTATTCGTACGTCGTTTAACTACTGATAATCAACTATCCATTGATTTTGATCCTTATGGTTTTCTTGTGAAGGATTACCAGAAACAGATTCCCATCATTAGATGCAACAGCACCGGCTCGCTCTATCCTCTTACTTCACCAACAAACTCTCAAGTTCTTCCACATTCTACTATTGATGTTTTATCACAAGACCTATGACATCATCGTTTAAGCCACCCGGGAGCTTCTATTCTACGTTCTCTTAAAAATATTTCTTATATTCATTGTGGAAACATTAATAAATTGTCTTTTTATCAGTCTTGTGTATTTAGAAAAAAGTTAAAATACCTTTTATTAATTCATCTTCTTCTACTCTTTTGCCGTTTGATATAATACATAATGACTTGTGGACCTCACCAATTATTAGCTCAGGTGGACATAGATATTATATTCTTCTCTTGGACACATACTAAATTTTTATATGGACATTTCCTTAAAATCATAAATCACAAGTTATTTCCATCTTCTCTCTATTTCATTCTTTAATTGCCACACAATTCGAACAAAAAATAAAATGTTTCTGATGTGACAACAGTACCGAATT
Source organism: Bidens hawaiensis (assembly GCF_021521415.1). Taxonomy (NCBI): domain Eukaryota; kingdom Viridiplantae; phylum Streptophyta; class Magnoliopsida; order Asterales; family Asteraceae; genus Bidens; species Bidens hawaiensis. The sequence goes on from NW_027491211.1 coordinate 16,576, forward strand.
TGCAAACAAATCATTTCATGATTTTTGTAATAAACATGGCATGGTTTCCGCTTCTCTTGCCCCCACACTTCGTCACAAAATGGCCAAGAGGAACGCAAACTCCGTTCGATTAATAACATCATGCGTACCCTTTTAGCCCATTTTTTCGTGTCTAAAAACCTTTGGCACGATGCTTTGCAAATGGCCACATACCTGCTTAATATCCTACCCTCTAAAACTAAAAATAACAAACACCCACTTCTCTTCTGTACCACAAAAGTCCATCTTATCATCATCTTCGCGTTTTAGGTTGCTTATGTTTCCCTCTTACTCCTTCATCTACTATAAATAAACTTCAAAATCGCTAATCTCCATGTATCTTTGTTGTATATCCCTCCAATCATCGAGGATATAAATGTTTAGAACTCGCCTCCAACAAATTAATCATCTCTCGTCACTTTGTATTTAATGAGCATGTCTTTTTCTTTTTCCAAACTTCATTATTCCTCGCCTTCATACAACTTTTTATCCTCTGATCATCACCCCACCATTTGGATCTCCACATCCAACTCCACACTTGCCGATTCCAAGACCAAACCACTAACTCTTGTCTATACCCGTAGACCTAAACCCACTACTGCAACCACATTTCAGCCCCCTCTTATGGCCTATACTAATTCTCCTACCCAACCACCTATGGGATCCACTACTTCACAATTCCAAGCCACTCCTAACCCTCCTACTCGATCTATGGTCACACGTTCCATGGCTGGAATCACTAAACCAAACCTAAATACCACAAGCACTATTTCTCCTATTCCCTGTTCTTCTAAAGATGCCCTAACTAATGCTTTTTGGAGACAATCAATGGTAGAAGAATTTAATGCTTTTATTGCAAATGAGACGTGGGAGTTGGTACCCAGTCAACATCATATGAATGTTATATGATGTATCTGGATCTACACGCATATATATAATTCATATGGATCTATTGAAAGGTACAAGGCCCGTCTCGTATGTAACAGTCGCTCTCAGCAGGTCGGTATTGATTACGGTGAAACATTCAGTCCGATATTGTTAAGCCGATTACTATCAGTACCGTTCTTGGTGTTGCACTAGCTCGATCATGGGATATACATCAACTAGATGTAAAGAATGCCTTTCTTCATGGTCATCTCTCCGAGGCGATCTATATGCATCAATACGTCAATTTCCGTTACGCTTATCTCCCCAACCTTGTTTACCGGTTGAAAAAGTCTCTTTATGGTTTGAAACAAGCCCCTCGTGCTTGGTACCAACGGTCCACTGATTTTGTTTATACATTGGGTTTTAAGCATAGTCAATGTGATCACTCATTATTTATCTACAAACGAGGTAATGACATGGCCTTCATTTTGTTATACATAGATGACACTCTCCTAGTAACCTCCTCGTCGGCTCTACTTTCTAATCTTATGTCACATCTTCAAAGTGAATTTGCAATGAAAGATCTTGGACAACTGAGTTATTGTCTTGGCATTTCTGTCAAACACACGACTAATGGGTTATTTCTTTCTCAAGAAAAATATGCGTCCGAAATCATTGAACGGGCCGGTATGTCCCACTGCAAGCCGATAGCTACTCACGTTGATACAAATGGCAGGTTGAGTGTTGTTGATGGCAATCTCATTGACAATGCAACCCAATACCGTAGTCTTGCTGGGGCATTGTAATATCTCACGTTTACACGAACAGACATTAGATACGCAATTCAGCAGATCTGCATGTTTATGCATGCTCCTCGAACATCTCATAATAATGCGCTAAAACGAATCATTCTATACATTCATGGAACTCTCCTAATGGATCTTCAAATGATAAATCCATCAATTCTTCACTCGTCACATATAAAAATGCCAACTGGGCTGCTTTCCTCGAAACACGCAAATCCACTTCTGAATTTTACGTTTATTATGTAGATAATTTAATTTCTTGGTCCTCCAAACGCAGTCTACTTTGTCTCGTTCAAGTGCTGAGGCCGAATATCGCGGAGTCACGTACGTCATGGCTAATTTATATTGGATCCGAAACTTGTTACTGGAACTTCACACCCCTCCTCAGCGTGCTTCCATTGTTTACTGTGACAATGTTAGCGCCATGTATTGGGCAAGTAATCTGGTACAACACCAGCGAACTATACATATCGAAGTTGACGTTCACTTTGTTCATAAAAAGGTTCAGCGTGGCATCATCCGTATTCTACAAGTTTCTTCTCGATTTCAAGTTGCAGATATCTTCACCAAAGGGTTGCCTTGGGTCTTATTTGAAGATTTCAGATCCAGTCTTAGCTTACAGCTTCCTCCCTCTTCGACTGTGGGTGTCTAATGGACGACATATATATGTATATATATATATATAGAGAGAGAGATAGAGAGATTAATATATATTTAAAGAGTTTGTGAATATCTTATATTATGCATATCTTATATTAATGTATTTGATCTTGTAAATCGAATCTCAATCACAATATAATTGGGCTGCATATGTAACTATATACATTGATTTGTTAATGAGAGAGAACAACGATTTGAGCCATTCCAATATATAGTTCATCGATTTGGTTGGACTTTTGGATTGGGAAGAGTCGTTGAGTTGCAAGTTCCTGATATTGTTTGGTTTGGAGAGGTCGAAAGAGTGCGCCTTTTTTGATCGTTTGACTATGTTGGACGGGGTGCTATGTGTAGTTTGAACTGGTTCAGAACACCTTGCACGATTTAAGGTAGGTTTATATGTTATGCTCAGTTGCCCACCCATTTCGGTCTATTTTAAGTAAGCATGTTTTATTATGATGGCTCATATTGACTTATTGATAGAAATTTTAGATTTACACTTTCCTGAAGAAATTGCGATTACATGGTGTCGTTTACGGTTAACAAAAGTAATTAAACTATATATTAATATTGTATGTTGGTGCCACAATTTTGTTCCAACTTTTGTGCTAACACTTTTAACTCAATCTTGAAGATGCGATACCAGCTTTGATTAGATGGTGTGATGGTTAACGTTGGGTCTCTTAAGACATCGCTTATTGCTTGTAGAGATAATCATGTTTATGTATCCATGCTACATGCCATGTATATTTGTATGTAGTTATGCTTATCATTTGACTTTAGGGTAAAACAGTCAATGAGCACATACATTCCGGACCGGTAACTGAATATTAAGAAAACTTATAAACCCGAACTAACCTGCTACATAATATGTATATAAGAAATCTATGTTTAATTTTGTGTGGTTACAATCTATCTATTCTAATAAAAGACTACTTATTTTTGCCACTTGTCATCCTCATAGCCATCCTCACAACTTTTTTCACTTATTTCAATATATGGTCCTTAATCTTTTAAATCATGTCAATATATGAATTCAGGTTTGTTTTTATTATATATAAATCTTAATCAATTCATTCATTAACATTAATGGTGAAATAAGGAAATATTAAAATTGACGTTACAGGTTTGTTAGAATATAATTTTAAAGTCACAGGTAATTGCAAATTAAAGCAGATAAAGGTTCATTATTGTCAAAGAATTTTGGATTTGTATGGTAAACTACAAATTGTTTTCTAAACTGGGATTCGAGCAACAGTGCATTATTTTTTATATAAGATTGGTTTCAAATTTGGATTTAAAATCTTCTCATATGCATTTAAACTCGGGAAAAGGTGTATTTTCTTAATTTTCTCCAAACGTTTTGTATAAATATTGCTAATATAGAGAATACCTATTATATATCTTGGTGTTTAACATTAAATTATTGAAGTTGAATTATATATTTATAATCTATATGTATCCTGATTTACTATATGAAGTATATGTCATTTATTTATATGATTTTTTTTGTGTAGTATAAAGAGTTTTAACAGTAAAAAATCAATATTTAATTTTCAATATTTTCTTTATAATTCAGACCAAAATGCTTCAGGAACATATATTTTCACATTAATTTACAAAAAAATAGTTAATTCGGTTAAAAGTCATTTACCATGCTTCCAACAAATCCGAAATCTTTGCTTTTTTTTCTATAAGTATTTAAAATATATATATCAATTAATTAAATATTCAAACAACTCCCATAATATTAACAAATAACAGAGGATTAGAATTCAAAATTTAAACATTCTTTATCAAATACTTTCATCTCTCATAAATAAGAATCACTGCATTCACTTTATGCAACTTTAAATCTTCTATTATTCTACTAACTAAGAATAATCACTTTTCTTCGAACATGACTTTAAGGTTAGTATGTCTTTGTCATTTTCCATTAATATGCAATGAAAAAAATTATTTTGTTATATTTTAATTTTTGATTTTATATGTTGCTGATTATACAATTGTTAATTGTAAAATATAAAATTAAGTAAATATTTGTCATTCACAGAATATTAATGACACCAAATTTATCATGATTAATCAATTTCAAATTCTAAAAATTATAAGGATGACTATATCATCAAAGTTCAGGTAATCTGGTTTTTAGATAACCATGTTTTCGGATAAACATGAGCACATAATCTCAATTGACATTAAATACATTAATTGATTAACATGCATGATATTTTATGTGTAAAAGTATTTTTTTGTTAGTTTCATGGATATATTATCATTTATCGAGGGTTGGTATGTACTTGAAGAATCTTATTTATCACACGGACAATTATACATGTCTATATCAATAGCTATAAACATACATATATGTTACTTTATCAAGAGTTATAAACAGACTTGTATTAAAGATTTGATTTGTGATAAACAATGTATACCAACCAATAAAATCACAAATGTAGCGTACAAGGATTGTTTTACTTATTTGTAACATATTTGTGTAATCTTAGTTATGTAATTCATGTAACTTTAATGTAAATTGTAATTGTATAAAATATATGATCATTTTGTTAAGCATATTTCACTCAATGATTAAAGTACAAAATTTTCATCAATTACCCGTGTAATACACGGGCCTCAAACTAGTCAGATAATAAACTACCCGCCACAACAATAACTACTGTATACACATAGCAGCAGCACTGATCATTTCATCCTAGCATGCATCCTCCAAGTCACTATCTATTTATGTCTATACTATGATAGAGGGTTAAATACATATAATGTTTACAAATTAAAATCAAATTTCATGTTTGGTCTTAACAAATAAGTAAACAATACCCCTTTGACTCCTTGAAAGTCAGATAACATATGTTTTGCAAGTTATATATATGATGACATTGATATGATTCACAATGTTCATTAACATCTCCAACTTAATATATATATATATATATATATATATATATATATATATATATAGGGTGGGGTTAGAATAAGAAGTGACTTATTTGTAAGAAGTGTGAGAAGTAATATCGGGCGTTGGATGTGATCATCTGATGGTGGATATTGTTAGTGTGTTTTATATTGTTAGTTTGGTATGTTTTTTGTTCGTTGTGTTTTATTTTTTTAAGGGTAAAAGCTACATTTTACACTTCTTAGATTGGGTTAATATTGTGCATCATCAGTCTACCATAATTGGCTCGGTGTAAGTGATCTGGCAGTATTGGAAAACCATATATATTGACACTTTAAAAACAAACTAGGCCAACTGTCGACATTAATGCAAGCACGACGAGTTCATTAAACGATATTTAAGAATGACCCGGTACTCCGCTGCTAGCACCCTTTGATGGGGATGACGGTCAAGAAATCTTGAGCATGGGAAGCCTGAAGACATTTTAACTCCACTCTCTGACGAGTGGATAAGTTAAACTTCTTTCCCAAACTTTGGACAACCAAATTTATCCAAACAAACTTTGCGGCAAACCGAGCATGTCTCATCAACTGGGAACAACGGGATTAATAAATGATATTTAAGAATGACCTGATACTCCAATGCTGACATGTACTGCCCTAACCCTTCGATGTTGATGACGGTAAAGAAATCTTGAGCATGGGGAGCTGAAGGCATTCTAACACCGCTCTCTAGCGAGTGAATAAGTTAAATTTATCTTCCAAACTTTGGACAATATTACTATAAAGGGCACTCATCAAAGCTTAAAAGAAAAAAAATAACAAATAAAAGAACATAAACAACTAGCAATTGCCAATTATGGTAAAACGAATTTCAAGGGAAGGGTATATTTAAAATCTTAACCACCAATAACACGAATAGTATTCTGGAGCTGCTGGTAAGCATTGCAACTTGAAAACTCAATTTCTTGAGTAAAAATTAAAAAACATGGCACACACAATATTAATATTTTCAAAAGTCTTACAAAACCAACTTTCAAATAATTTAAACCCGGCTGAATGTTCCTGATTCAACCCGGTTTGATTCAAAACTACCCGGTTCAAGCAAAACCAATTAGAAAAGTGGTAAAATGGACCGGTGTCTAAGCCGGTTCCTAGTCCAACCAGAGAGTATGACAGGCTGGTCTGTTTGAGTTTTCTTAACACTGTGTAACACGGACACTAATGCATTTTTACACATTCATTGTTCCAGCAACCCAAGTTGTTTATATCTAACTTGGTTTTTTCATGAAAATTACAACTTTTAACCTTTTTAAAAAAATGTAACAACATGGTTTTATTTATAAAAAAATATTGAACATTTTGATATAAATTTAATAAAAAATGATACATATTTTTTAATAAAATATTGGTTTAGGTTGGGTTGTGATAGTGAGTGAAATATTGGATTGGGTTGGGTTGTATAGGTGGAAGAGAGAGAAATTAGTTTTTTAATAAATAGTTGAGTTGTGATAGTGGATAGTCCAAAAACACAACAATTTGGAAAGACACCCTCGACCTTTTCTTTTGGTTTTTATTGAATATTAGAGGCGTACTGCTGAACTACCAATTTAATTTATGCTAGAAAACAAGGTAATTAAAATTAGATTATAGTTTGTTTTGTTTTTTTTTAATTTGTTTTTTGAAATGCAAATTTCTTTTAAGTTTTAGTTCCCAGGACTCTAACCCTGGACGATTTAAAAGTATCTAAAACATTTAAGACTGCATCCACTTACTGACAAAATCTTACTCAAATCTTATCTATTAAGTTGACAATTTGCTGGATTTTATAGTTGACAACTTGTTGAATTCTTACATTCGGAACAGCCAACAAAACGAAAACGCCACCGATGTTGATAACCATCAAAGCAAGGAGAATGAAGTGTCACAAAGCATTTTATAAAAATAAAGTGTTTGAAAATGCATACATTATCAGTGGCCTTCTGATTTACAAAATCGATCCTATAACTATCAAGCACTCACTTATTTCATATTACGCCACATCGATCAAAAGATCTACATCATACCATGAAGCCACCAGTACCCTCTCATGTCGTCTTCATCATCAATACACAATCAATCGCTAGCAGGAAAAAGGTTTTGAAATATTATCCCTACTACGTTCGTCAATCCAGTGATCTGGGCTAAGGGTCGCGGAATCAAGTTAACCAACACAATAAACAATAAGAAAACTTGGCCACCATATGTAGTGCACGACCCCGCTAATGTTAACATAGGTGACAAGTTTCTCTTCACTATGGTTGCGAGAGATGAAGAACCAAAAAAATTCTACTAACATCACGCGTTCTTGGTATTAGTTCTGGGTTACCCAACAAGGGTTCGTGTGACATGTGACATGTCAACATTTTGGCTGATCTATGATCCTGAAGCGAAGCCACCTTCTAGGTTGGTTAAGGCCGGCGGGGCCTTTGAAGACAATGCTTCATGTTTTCAGGTTGTGGATTATCCTAAGCCAACAAGTCCAAAGGTGCATAGCTACATGCTTCAACACTGTACCTCGTATTGTGGCGCCGCAGACCCTCTCAAGCCTTGCTTTAACATAAGCATTTATGAAGATAAGGGGGTCATATATCTTGCTTCAAGTGGTACTCCTTTTGAGTTTGTGTTTCAAAAGCCCAAGTAACTCAATGGGAATTCATAGTCAGCAGTGTAAAATAAAGACATGATATGTATGATCAATATGTATTCTATTTAACCACAAATTGTAACGCTAAGATAAATGTAATAATTAAAATGTTTTTATTTTTATCGTTTTCTAAATTAATAAGCTTTAAATCTATAGTACTATTGAATAAATAAAACTTTCTAAATATCACATGTTATCACTATGTTTATCCTTACAAAAATTTTCCCCCCTCTCTTTCATATTAAGTACATTTCTCTTTTTTAATATTTCATTTTTAATTTTTAATAATTTCGTCCTAATTTAAAAGAATTAATACCATCATAAATTTGTTAATTTGTTTAATATAATATATATTGCATTAGTTATTAATGTTAGATTTTTATAAGTAACCAATAGAAAACGGGTGAATTTGTTTAACCGATTAAATTATCAAACATTGTTCATGTCAATACAATTTAAGATTAGAATAAGTTTTGGTCCACAAGTTGGTTTAAAAACGTAGCCATCTACAACTAAGTTTTAATATAAAAAATAACAAAGAAATAATTTATGATTTATGAATTTTCTAACTTTTTATTTCCAAATTGCGTAATGTGTAATTTTTTTACCGTATAATACATCTTTATATATGTGATGCATTTTCTTTTGTATTTCACATTATGTTATTATTTAAAAATTTACTTATTCTAACCCGTATGCTACACGGGTAACTAGTATGTATTCAAGTTTAACCAATGTTTTAAAAACCGGTATTTTAAGCGTACCGGATTATACTAAAAAATGGTACAACCGGTTGAACCGGATTGTACCGAGAGGTTCAACCGGGTTGTCTAGTTTACCCTATAATTTTATATAAATGCAACTTTAACTAAAAAATAAAAATAAAAATATATAATTCTACAAAACAATAAACTATTTTTAGGAGATATCACCATGTGTAATCTATTAACTACTATATTAAGATAATTTAGCCATATATAATCAACGGAAAATCTCAATAGATGCAAGATAATAACCAATTTTAAACCATAAAAAACATCATACATGCAAAATATTTAAACAAGAAGTTATTTTTACTTTGGAATTTGGATACTATATCAATCAATAACACAATATGCTTTAGAAAATAAGAACCGACCTTGGTAGCAATGTAGCAGTTTAAATGGTGATGGATGAGTGAAAGGGTGAGCAGCCTGTTAGGTTATTATTTAACTTAATTGTGAAAGGGTGAATGGATGATGGACACTCACACTAGGTTAATGTTACTTTAACATAATTGTAAATGTTAAACAATATGGGCCTCACAAAAAAAAATAAATAAATAAATAAAAAAATTGGTGGGCCTTAAACCGGCAGGCCCGGCTATAAGGGAGGGTCGGGTGGTCGACGGACCCCGGCCCGACACCTCGATAGGCCCGGATTTAAAAAAAAAAAAATTATATATATATTTTTATGAAAAACAATATGTATATATAATGTTTAAACTTAATATCACAACCACTAGCTTGGTTTAGTGGCAAAGGGGTATGACTTTCAACCAAAAGGTTGTGGGTTCCAACCTCACTTAAGACATTTTGACTATATTTTTATATAAAACTTTTTTTTACACAACCAAGTCATAAGGCCCAAAAAATTAAGGTTTTTTAAAAAAATTAAATTGTAAACCCAACAAGATACCCCTTTTTTATTAAGGCCCAAAAAAATTTTCGTCTTCGGCCCAGAAATTTTTAACCGTTCTCGGAGCCGAGCCTGTAAACCGGTTTACCGGTATGTCGATGTCTCCCAAAACAGTTCAACTAAACCGGGTATAATATACCGGGCTTGTCCCCGAAATCCGGTTCAACCGGTTGAACCAGCCGGTTCAAACCGGTTTTTAAAACATTGAGTTTAACAATTATTTGTTGGATTCCAAATGATATTTTTGGAAGCAAACCTTTTTTACCAGAGTTAATAAACTTCAAGTTTAACAAAGTGCGCCTAATACCTGACAACATCGTTAAAGTTTCATAGGTATTAAAGCTCCGACCAAATAAGAGATTTCAAACCTTTTTACCTGAGGTAGCTAGGGTACACGGGGTCTCGAGCATGAAGAGTTTGTGGATAGCAGATCACGTTATTATGTTTCATAACTAAATTAGCATCCATCAAATTGTAACGATCAAAAAACCAAAGCAAGCATATTTATATTTTATGACATTAGCCGTGATAACGGATGAACAAAATGGTTGAAATCTGGAATCCAGGAATCAATTACCCTGCTTCAGATTTATGTCACTTATTTCTCACAATATATACTAGATGAATTAAGTTGCAGAAAATGATTTGTGTCTTCAAAATTTTCCATGTAATAGGAACTGAAATGACCCGTTACCTTTTAAACATATGGGCTGAAATTGTCACCTACCGGTAGCATATAAACAAAGAACTTTTTTAGTTAGAACTTATAATTTTTTTTACTTATTCATGTCTTTAGAGACACCCAATTGATAGACTACAAACCTTAAAGTAGACAAATATGAAAATTAAAATATCAAGAAAAATTATATCATAGTGGTGATCTTTATAAGTTGTGCTTTGTGTTTGTCAATATACCACAACATTAACATGTTCCAAAAGTTTGCCCTGAAGCATTGATGTTTCCCACAAATGAATGGTTTAATACAAACGTAAAAAAGCATGGTGAACATGAACTTGTTAAAAAGTGCTATGTTTTGATCAGTCAAACTATTTTCATTGCATTTGGACTTAATTAGAGATTCTTAGCATATGAGGACTCAGTTTTACAACTGAAAGAACTGCAATTATATAAATTCTATAGCAAAACTAGAAAATCATTTGGCGGTTTCAAATTTGAATTTGGGAAACATGATCAAAGGAATTGTCGGGAACGGGTTGGATATCCGTTTTTGGATCGACCCGTGGTTGCTTGCAGAGCCACTCAAATAGGTCTTTCCGAATTTATTTAATAACGTCCAAAAAAGAATTATGTTGTTGCAGATTGTTTTGATACCCATGAGCAGATTTGGAATTGGCGGTGGAAAAGAAGGAGTTTAAACATTACAGAAACATTCGAGTTGGTAGATTTAGTAAATATGTGTAACCAGGTGGCTTTATCTGGCCATAAAGACAAATGGGTCTGGATTGAGGATTCATCAGGAAGTTTCTCGGTTGCTTCAATGAAGCGAGTGCTATTCAATGCGTTTGGTCACAATGCTCCCTTCGTTATGGCTTGGAACAATTGGGTCCCGAAAAAGGTTAACTCTTCGTTTGAATGGCAGAGATGGATCGGATTACTACCCGGGAAAGCCTCGCTTTTAGGAACATTCTTATCGACTCCATTTCTTGTCTACTTTGTGAGGTTTACATTGAAAATGCAGGCCATCTTCTCACGTCTTGTCAAGTTGTGGTTCAGGTTTGGCACGCAATTAGTTCATGGTGTAAAATTCCTGTCATTCATGCTCTCTCGGTTCGTGATCTTTTATCCATTCACAAAACTACTCCTTTGTGTTCTAAAAAGAAAAAAAGTTGTTCAAGGCATTATCATGGCGGCGTGTTGGGGTATTTGGAATGCAAGAAATGATGCCGTTTTTGAAGACAAAGCACATTTGGTTCAATGTTGTTGGAGGACATCAAATCCTTGTTGTTTTTATGAACTAAAAATAGATATTCGTTTCGTAGCTTAAATTGGAGCGAATGACGTAATTTTTCTTTTTTAATTCTTGTGTTGTTCTTTGGCTCTAGCTTTTTGCTAAAGTTGTTTTAATGAAAGCTGCCGTTCAAAAAACATATATATAAAATACCAAGTGGAGTGAAAAATCCCATATTTACTATTGTTGGTCTCAGAAAGTATGATAATATTTCCAAACTTGATAGGTGGTTTAATGTTCGGGAGTTATTTTCCCAACCTTTAGTGCCACATATAGTCCCAATTTTTTTTACCAAAATGGGGGAGAAGTGAAAAGTATATATCGATATGAGTGATTTGAAAACTATTTATCAGCATAGGTTTTTCTTTATAAATTCATCTTTTCTCACTTTCATTCTTATTGAATAATTAATTTTTATATAAAAAAACATATATAAATGAGTTTGGAAGTGTTAGAAAACATGAGTTAAAATAAAATTAATCTTTTATTTTTTGTCTTTCATTTCGATTAAGAAATGTTCTTGTGAAATGTTTCTTATATTCGTATTTTTATTTATTTATTAATTATCAAATGAATTTTTTTTTTCATTTTGTTAAAAAAATGTTCTTGTTAATTGTTTCTTATATTCATACTTTTATTTATTTATTATCAACTGAGTTTTAAAAATTGAATTCAGAGTTGTTTTATAGTCTAGATCGATGTTTCAGTTTTTTATTTTTTATTTTCTGCTTTTGAAATTTCATTTTCAGCTTTTTCTATAAGTAACATACGTGACAAAATAACTTACATGTCCATTTAAATTTTGTTGAATGAAAAAATGTATTCAAATTAGAGCATTTTTTGTATCATAAGCATCACGAGTGTTAGTAATTTATCTGTACGATAACAAAGCAAACAAACCGATTACGAGTAAACATCGTTACCCATATTGATATTATGTCCAAATTAGTTATTAATGACTCCTATATAAAAAAACTTAAAGAAAACCATAAAAATAACAATAATAAAGAAATTAAAAAATAATAAAAAAATAGTTTTTCTTTTAAATTGATTTTAATAAAACAAAACATAAATGTTAGAATCAAATTCCAGAAACATTTTTTTAATAGTTTAGTTTTAAACAAAATGGAAAAAAAAGGTTTTATTATTTTTGAATCATATTTTTATCTATGATTTTTATATATAAGTTTTTAATAGAAATTAATTTTATTTAATAAGTATGTGTATGAGAAAAGCTAAATTTATTAAGAAAAAACCTATTTTGGTAATACTTTTCAAATCACCTAATTTGCTAAATAATTTTTCCCCTACCCCATTTTGGTAAAAATCTCCATAGTCTCTTACAAAGTTCAACCGACCTTTCATAATTGGCAAGATTATGTAACCATAGTAAGTTTTGTATCGTTTTAAGAAACTGTACAAGTGAGCTTTACAAGGTAACTATGAGAAGCCTTGATCACATGATAGGATCCCTATTTATAGTTTTATACTAGTACGAGAAAAGATGAAATACGCTAATGTCTTATCGTACAAAACGTATGCGACATTTGGGAGCGTCGATCTCTACCTTCGATTCAGTTGCGTTCAGTTGAGAAGATTCAATATATTTTCAGCGCGAAAGGTACGTTTGTCTTTTGATACGTAATTTAAATTTAGTAATTTGGGTATAGACGGTTATGATCCTGATATTTAGCTTAATCAAAATCAATTTCTTTTGTACTGACCAATTTTTGTACCGAAATCAAATCAATTGAGTTTACGAACCAGTTTTCAACCGATTTTTGATCTAGGGTTTTGAAATAGAAGATGACCGTGAATGTAAGTTTTTGCTCTGTTTGAACTAATCGACATTAGTTGTATAATATGTTTTAATCGGATATGCTTCTGAATGTTAGTGTTCTATGACAATCACATAATAATTGATTAGTTTAGTTTGCAAGCGTGTTACGAGCGTGTGCACATGATAGCTTATTGAAGTTTAAAATATGATCGTATTTACTAGTGTATTAACAAGATTGATTTTGATGTTTATAATATGAGCGTATTACGAGCGTGTTAACATGATTGCTTTTGATATTTTATAATATAAGCGTTTTACGAGCGTAACATGCTAGTATTGAGGTTGATATTTGTTGTGCTAAAAGTAGTCAAATAATTATTAACTAAATATAAGCTAATCTAGACACTAAGTAAAAATTCTAGACTCTTAAACTTAACTTAAACTACTAACCGGCAAGTGTACCGGTCGACTCTAGTACAACTAAGTAAGCCCGGATATCGAACCCACGAGACTCTATAAATTACGAAACTAGCAAATTAGACTCAACTACAAGACGTGACTATTTAATAATAATGTTTGAAAGGAGTTTTTAAACTAATTATTAATTAACTAAACCTAACCCTAATTAAATAAAATATAATAAACTATTAAAACACTTAGATTAACTTAGATGATGGAAATAACTACCTAGGCTAGAATCCCCAATGTCACGACAATCAATCAAATGGGAAACTTAAGTTATGGAACTGTGATCGTAAAATAGACCCTTGACAGAAAACCGGAACATGACCCTTGACCTTCAAGAAGACACATATGGATTTCTAACAAGTTTTAAGACTCACCAGTTTTATGAATTAAACTTCCTTACGGTTATTTAATAATTTATGTCTAAGTATCTTTATGACGAAACACTACCTTACAACGCGGAAATCAAAGATAGTTAAGAAGACTAAATTGACTTAACAGACTAAGCTGACAATCAAACCTAGACAGAATCCTTACGAAGAACTAAATCTAGCAATCCTGACCAACAAAGATCTATCAATAACCTATCACCTTACAGCTTTCTAGGCTAACAGCTCACTTTTATCTATTTAATTAGTTTTATTGTTCCTATGATCTTAATGCATATCAATCATAAACTAGTCAAGAACACACAGTAAATGACCTAACAAAACCCTATCCTATGAAACAATCACCAAGGGTAATGTGAAACAATAAATACAAGTAAATAAAACTAAGCAATCATATGCATCAATTAACTCAAACTCAATACTTTACTTAAAACTAAAATCCATAACGAAAACAAATCCCAATAAAAAACAAACCGAACAAAGGTTCATCACGACCTAGGTAGTTTATGAAGTTTAGCCTAGCATCATATAGTCTAAATCAAACAAAACAAATAAAACTGAAAACATGGTGAAATAATGAGAAACAAAAGATTAAAAGCGATAAAAACCCGTATTCTTCGATCTTGAACGTAAAGCTCTTCACATGCTGTTCTCGTGCCTTCAAAATCACCACAAGACTCGAAAATATGCTCTCTAAAACTCCAAATTCTTCTTGTGGCAGCAGGGTATTGTCAGGTTTAAGTTAAAGATGTTTAAATACCCAAAACAAGGCCTAACATGTAAGAGATTCTATCCATTCTAATGCTTGACCCCTTAGAGGGAAAGGAAAGAGTTTGAGTTTGATTTGATCTTCTGAACAGTTTTGGATTTTAAATGTTCCGCAGATTCGTAAGAATCGAGATATATGAGAAAGAGGGTCTTCGTCGAGGAGACCATGAAATTGAACTGAATTTTCCATCATATGAATGGTGCTTGATTTGATTTTGAAATGTTCGGTGATGTCGGGTGGAGCCACTCCATTGCCGTAGCCTTTGAGAGTTGGCTTGGCATATTGGCTCATGTTCGGCTCATTGTTTTGGGCCACCATCATTTATTCGGTTTGATTTTCTCCTGATGTGGTGGCGTCTACTGACTCGGCTTTGATTGTTTCGGCGGCTTCTGCAGTCCGTTTACGCGTTTGTCGACGAAAGAGTCGTTCCGGTTCAGAATTTGGAAAAACAAGCTCAGGTTCGAATGTAGAGGAGATACATGGGGTTAAATCAAAATTTAAGCTATTAAATTAAACTAAAGGTTAGTTAAAGTTAAACTACGAGTTAGGCTAAGCTATTCTAAACTAAACTAAGGTCTAAGTTAATTAAGATAAAGTAAAGGTTAGGTAAATAAAGGTTAAAATTAGGCTTGCCGAAAAGTTATATAGTTAATAGTTAGTAAAAACAAAATAAAATAAAAGTAAAAAAAAATTGTACAATTATAAACAATGATTAAATTAAAACTTGGATCGTTCTTAGAAACGTATCGTGTCCCGGCAACGGCGCCAAAAACTTGATGTGTGCTGCGCGTAGCTTGTAAAATGTAATGAGTTTGGATATTTAGCTTTTGCACAAGATCGTGTTTTAAATTTATAAAGTGATTTCTACTAAGACTAAACACACACAAAATAGGCAAGTGTACCTATCGTATATGTAGAATAGTATTGGTAAGAACCAAGTATCGATCCGTGGACACAAATGTTTCTAACAATGAATTGTCGTTTTACTTCAATCGGAGGTTTTAATCATACTGGGGTTGATTTTTGAACTTTTTATAAAATATAAGTTATATATAATATATAGATGATCAAGATGAGTAATTATAAACAAGCAATTCAATTATATGAAGGTTACCATCTAAGATCAAGAATCCACTCCATTGTTCCTTGATGATTATTAAATAAATATGTGATAAACTTGCCGTAATAATATATGATAGAATAGCCCCTCATTTCTAAGTGAGCATATCCTATGGCATAAAAGAAAGTAGTATGCGCATTTTAAAGTCAACCTTTCCTAATGTCATACTGTAACACCCCGCAACCGCAGCGGAAACGTAAACGGGATGCGACAGACACCTCTGATATCAACCACATTGTATTAAAGAAAACTGAATGCATTAATATACTTCAAAATTACATTATTTCATCTTTCATTACCGTCTAGGTGATACACACATCATACAATACAATTCATAATTCTATCTGTTATAATGTATCCTAACATCCCGCACACAAATCTTACACACATCAAACACTTAGCACGTAAGCAATCACTTCATCTAAATTGTACCTGAAAAGCATGTGAGAAAACGGGTCAACTACGAATAGTTGGTGAGTTTCACAATTTTAGTAAACCATGATAAATCCATATCATATTATAATATTATCTGGGGACACTGTTAACCCAGTACTGTACTCACTCCGGGGACACTGTTAACCCAGAAACACATCCAATAACCTTTGGGGACACTGTTAACCCAGAAACACATTTAATAACCTCTGAGGACACTGTTAACCCAGAAACACATTTAATACCCTCTGGGAACACTGTTAACCCAGAAACCCATTTAATAATCTCTGGGGACACTGTTAACCCAGAACATTGTTTCGGGCCTTACACTGTTAGCAACTCAGACAATTACCATCTTAATACATTACCGTACGATTCCCGTACAATAAACATTATATAAATACATTCATTTCCATGCGATCAGCATGTACTTAAACATTTAGATAGAAACATGCTTTCCGCCCCGAGAAAATAATTAAAACAGTTCAGTAAAAAGGGGCTCGTGAAACTCACCTTAGCACATGCAAGCAGGTAACAACAATCATTATCAGTTAACACGTCCAATCTGTAATATGATCCCTACGATCGTTACTATACGCTTATTATTAATATAACTTTAACCAAGTTAACCGGTACATCTGGGGGCACTGTTAACCCAGCACTGTACCCGTTCTGGGGGCAAGGTTAACCCATAAACACTTATCCGGACTCAGATTGTGATATCGTTTAGAGTTCCATGGTCATAATTACCATTAGTTGTTTTTCTCGTTTTGCGTGCCTAGCACGGTTATTCGTTTTTACGTTCCAAAAATGAGTTTGGTCACACACGACCCGAAAATAGTCGTTGACTGATCATTTAATTAAAGTGGTGAAATTAGAGCTCGGTTTAGACGCCCCGATTGGCCGCGGGACCCGTTTCCGTATTTGGCGTACCGGAAACTGTTAAATCGGTTAAAAATACCCAAATCATCCGAATTATTTTCGGATGATTCATTTTTACTTGTTTAACTCAATTATATGAAAATAGTTCATTTTTAGGGTTTTTATACACCAGTCAGCTCGCTTAAGCGAACTTCACCGGTTTACGCGTTTTAACTTTAAAAGTTTGATAATTAGCACAATTAATTATCCGTTTAACCTCGGATCTTGAAATTTTGCACAAATAACATTTTGACAGTGGGGAAATTTATAGCTATATTTCCAGAATTAAATTTTATATTTAAAATTTATTTATCTATTTTTAAACACCATTTAAACACTAAATATGTCGTAAATACCAAACGACCTTAGAAAAATCCCAAATTTTTCCTGGATGTCCCCTGCCATCCACATAATCCCCTGTAATGTTTCCAGAACCAAAATCTTCTTTTACATTCCATTTTCACCAAAACCGAGCTAGAAACCCCTAGAACTCGTTTAACCGAAAAGCCTACTTAGACTTCTCCAACTGACCTTAAATTTTGTGTGTGACTTATACATGATATAAAAAGCTTATCTGCAATTTTCCAGAATTTTACATGATATTTAACTATTTTTCACCATTTTTGGCCAAAACCGAGCATTAAATTCACCAAATATTCATCCTTTATCCAAAAATTACCAAAATTTCAAAGAACTCTTATTTTCATGTGTAGAACATCCCTGTAAAATTTCATGACCTAACTCTAAACGACCAACAATCTGTCCAAAAACACATACACCGACATAAACCGAATATACCTTTCGTTTTCCGCCACTACAAGCTACAAACTCGTCTTTCCGCCTTATCTACCACTAAACACAGAGCCTACAAACAACATACCACAATACCAAGCAAGTTACACTCACGATCAAGCCATTTCTTTCATGGTTACGGTTATGATACAAAAACAAAGATTTAAACCGTAAAAATTCGTTCTTGGTTCGTTTAACCCCTTTCTTGGACCAAGATCCCTTGTATAACCCGTATACATCACTTGATCATGCAAGAATCGGTTTTCATCTTTGAAACCTCATTTTCTTGCAAATAAACTCAAGAAACGAAGATGGAAACGTGATTAACTCGCTTATTTACCTTGTTTTCTTGCTAAAAACTCTCGGTTTTGGATCATGATCTTGAGAGGATTGGAGATTGTTGGATGAGTTTGTGTGAAAAAAGAAAAATGAAGTGGGTTTGTGGGGGTGGTGGTCCGATCGGTCTCTTGGAGGGGTGGGGTGGGACCCACCTCTTCATTTTAGGCCACATGTTTGGATTCTCGTAATCCGGATAATGTTTTGGATAATCTGGTTCAGTTCGTTTTTCGGTTAAATGTTTAATTCGGCTTAAAACGAGGCTAAAACGGTCGTTTTTTCGGCTAAAAAATGAAATTTATATAAAACCGACTTAAGAACTTTAAAAACTCAAACCATGACTTTCGTTAACTTAAAACATCATATTATTAATAATTTCGCATCTTTTTCGGCTTGATCGATTGTCTCTTGCTTGGTTTGGTATTAAAGGTTTCGTTTAATGTACCGACGTACCATTAAATCGAAATTCTTTTTCTGTGCCTTAATTCACTTATCCCGAAGCTTTAATACTTCGTAAACATCACTAAATATCATATATCTCGTCTATAATTGAACCCTCGATTCGTTCGGGTTTCAATAACTATCGATCGATTAATCGCATATTCAATACGATGAATTATATATTCACGTACAATCAATACAGTGAACCATGTATTCTCGTATAATTACTATGGTAATTCATGTACCAGACATTAAGTATGACGTAACTATTGTCTACCGGTTAGGGTATACCGGGTTTCGTCGGAATCGTCACATTCTCCCCCCGTTAAGAAATTTCGTCCTCGAAATTTTACACGCTCACTATCCCATTCCGAGAGAAAGGTGGGGGTTTTTCCTTCAGAATATACCCTCGCGTTACCAGGTATAATCTGGTCCTCGCTGTGAATTCCATTTAATCTTAATCAATAAAGCTTGGTGTGCCCAAACTGTTTAGTTTTCCCGTCTACTATCTCTACGGAATTATTTATGATATCAAGTATGACTTCTATGAGTACCTCCATTACTAGTACTTTCGTTGCCTCATCGCTTAGGTACTTTTCAATCCGTATACATGGCAAAACATCATGTATAGTACTTAGCCCCTGGAATACTTTAATCAATAAACTAAGTGACCAATCATGGAGATAGTCTCAAGAGGCCCAATATATTAAGGAGCTATTTTCGGTTTTGGCAAACCTCATATCACCTTTCTAAGGTGATGCCTTAAAAATGCCTTGTCACCTCTTTCCAATGACAATGGTTTCCTATGAATGTTGGCATAAATCCTTTGCCAATCTCGCGATGCTTTCAACTCATCTTGAATATTATAAATCCGATTGGTTGTTTCTCGAATCATTTCAAATCTTATGGCTTGATTGACGCCCATTTTCAATTTACAAATCGGTGATAATTACTTCACCCATAGAAAGCTTCAAGCTCTCGATGCTTCCTTCCCCGCCTTCCAATAATGAAAGTAGGATGACTATTTCGATCTGAGATCATTGAAAATGGTACTCCACGACGAGATACCATTTCACCATCAGGAGTTTGGGCGAGAATTCATTGTGGTAATCGTCATAGATTGGAATGAAATGCGAGGATTGGTTAATCGATCCGCGATTACCCAATTGTCCTCATGCCTTTGATATATCTTGGGAATTTGCGTCTCGAAATCCAATGTAATTTATTCCCACTATCATTGGCGAATTTTCTGTCGTTGTGGCGTTCCCTAGGGTTTTCGGTGTGCAGCCTTATCTCTTGCATAACTCAATATTCACCAACACACGTAACCATATCTCTCTCCAAACTCGACCATTAATAAAAATCCTTTCAGATATCCGTATCATCAATAGTCAAATCCGATCCTGGATGTATGGATTATTTCGATCTATGCGCTTCGTCAATGATTAATTCACGAAGGTCATGGAGGGTCGGGATCCAAACCCGATTTTTGAAGTAGAGAATTTAGTCCACGTGCTGTTCGAAATTCTCCTCATTGTCGTAAGATTCCTTCTTTTCCAATTGTTCCTCTTTCAACGCCTCACGTTGAGCGACTCGAATCAGGTTCGAAGGTTCGACTGGACTATCATCCCCAGCACTCGCACTCGCAATGGCTTAACCCGATCTTTCTTACTCAAGGCATCGGCTACGACGTTAGCCTTGCCAGGGTGATAACGGATGTCACAGTCATAATCGCTTAACAACTCGACCCATCTTCGTTGCCTCATATTCAGTTCCTTCTGATCAAATATGTGCTGCAAACTTTTATGATCGGTGAAGATGGTGCACTTCGTATCGTAGAGACAATGTCTCCACATTTTAAGTGCGTAGATAACCGCTCCCAGTTCTAAGTCATGAGTAGTGTAATTTTCTCGTGTATTTTTAACTGTCGGGAAGCATAGTCTATAACCTTATTATTCAGCATTAACACGCATCCTAACCCTCTATGCGATACGTCACAATACGCGACAAAACCATCGTCTCCACCGGGGAGACTTAAAATCGGCGCTTGGCACAATTTTAATGGTTTCTATCTTATTTGGATCTATGTGAAATTCTTGTTGTTCTACAACATGACCAAGGGATTATGCCTTCTTTATTCAAAATCACATTTCGAAAACTTCGCGTACAACTACTCTTGCTTTAACCCTTCCACAATTTTCCTTAACCGTCGTTCGTGCTCCTTTTTACGTTGCGAATATATCAAAATATCATCAATGAATGTTATGACAAGTTTGTCAAAATAAAGTTTACCGACTCGGTTCATGAGTTCCATGAATGCTGCCGGCTCATTTGTTAGCCCAAAAGGCATAACTAAGAATTCATAATGGCCGTAGCGAGTCCGAAACGCTGTTGTTGCAACGTCCTCCTCTTGGATTTCTCATTTGGTGATAACTATATCTAAGATCAATTTTCTAAAAATAAATCGCCCCTTGCAGTTGATTAAACAGATCATTCACTTCGAAGAAGTGAGTACCTACTCTTGATCGTCACTTTATTCAATTCTCCCTAATCAATACATATCCTAACACTTCCGTCCTTCATTTCCCAAATAACACTGGTGCACCCCATGGTGACTAACTAGGTCGTATAAAACCTTATCCAATAATTCTTGCATTTCAGTTGGTGTAAGTCGGTAAGATGCTTTAGCAACAGGGCCAGCTTGAGGTATTAAATTGATTCCGAATTTGACATGTCGGGTTGGCGGTAATCCAGGAAGTTCTTCTGGGAAAACTTGTGGAAATTCGCGTACCACCGGGATATCTTCTGTATGTTTTCTTTTAAATACTTTGGCAAACGCGTTTGTTAAATACACCACGTCTTCTTGTCGTAAATACTATAACATCTCCAAATGAGATTAGAGTGGTAACATAATACCGTACACTTTTCCCTGTATCAAATCGCTTCATCGTCCGAAGGAGATCTTCTAATCATCTTCTTTTCATATTTGATTTCAGCTTCATGTTGAGTTAGCCAATCCATGCTAACTATTACGTCAAAACTTCTTTACTTTACTGGTCGTAGGTCAATACGGAAAGGTTAATCGTTCAGAATAATAGGACAATTCCGAACAATTTAGTTAACCATTAGGGATTTACCGTTAGCGATTCTACAGTATAGGGTTCTATAGTTTCACTAATCGGTATCTTTCCAAATGATGGGAGTTTAACAGGAACTAACTTCTATCGACGACCGTAAAAATATCACTGAAGCCTATTGATTTAAAACTACCACATACTTAGTACCACCTTTGGATCATGACGTGCTTTATTCGGATTACTCACAAAAGCACGGCTCCTTGCTTGATCAGAGGTTGATGCTTGTCATGAGGTTCATCTCCCAACGACACCTTGGTTCACTTTGGGCAATTTCTCTTGAAACGTTCTGTACTGCCACATTCATAGCAAGTACAACTGTTTGGCATAATTTGATTTCTTTGGATGGATTGTTATTGAAGTTGTTGGGTTCGGAGTGGTTGTACCCGAATGGGTTGGGGTTGTCGGTTCACATGGCTTCACTTGGTTCTACAATTGTGGCATTACGTCCATCTTTACTACACCTGTGGCCTACTATCCCTCGACATTCTTCTTCCTGCCGATAACCATATTTTCCACATTTAGGGAAGGACCCTTTATGCGGTTCATGTTTTCACACCAGAACTAGTCTTAGTATAATTCTGGGTTGTAGGACTTACCTACTTATTCAAAGGCCTATCTTGCACTATGCCTTTATCACTTCTCTTCTTTACACCCGATGTCTCACCTAACGTCCTTCCAGTCCGCTTCCCATAGAGTTAAATATATCGATGCTGGCTTGTGACACAACCCTTCCAAATGTTGTATATTTTACCGGATTGACTATACTCCTTATCGATGGAGTTAGTCCCCAATATAGCGCTCACTTCGCTTAGTTTCAGGGGTAATTAGCCATGTTACCAAACATGACAATTCCTTCAAACTATTAGCGTGTTCTAAGTAATCAGCACGCAACATTTCTATTTTTTTATAGCTCAGTTCCCAATCCCTGAACTTAATTACTCGAATAAAAGTGCTCTAGCACAAGAGTTTTAAATTCCGACCATGTCCTATGAGCAATAATTTTCTAACAATAATTTTGTACCATCGTGTTCCATCACGATACAACATAATCTACCAACATATCTGTAGCATATTTCACTACACAGTGTTCTAGTCTCTTACCAATATCCTTAACCATTTCGATCTTTTCTATCTACTCGTTAATCTATTCCTCCCTTTACCATCAGTACCCTATTAATAATTTCCTTAACACAATCAACAGACATATCCTTCATACCGGATCTAATTCATTACGACTACTATTCATGTTTAGTTTATAACTAATACTTGTAGTCATAATAGTATTCGGTGGAACATTATCACTTTTAGTAATACCACCAAGAATTGAAATATTCATAATCATGTGATTGCTCGATCTATAATCCTGCGATCACATTTGCATCAACACTAGCAGTGATCTGTGATACAACATTCGGTATCATCATCTGCTATCCTTGAGCAATCAACTGAATCATATTAATCTCCATCATTGGAGTTACTCTTTTTATGTCAATCTGCCGTACTCATCCCGTACGCAGTAGTCAATACTAATCTCACCATATAACTCGTTACCCAGCCCAATCATAACAACAGATACACATACACACCAAATATTATCATATGTATTACACATACCGGCATCTAGTATATATGTCCCACAAATATAATAACATATGGACTTAACCTGACGTCGGTTAACGTCTAAATGTGGTTCATAACCCTTGTCACCATCTGACATATAGATCTTTCTCAACAAAAATCAATGTTTAATATTCATGATTTCAATATCCTTCTGCATGTCATCATAACCGATACATGCTCACCGTGAGCACCAAACGATTACCTACCACGGAGTTATAATATCCGTGTTTATTCGTATATCCGGCATACACAGTATACCACCTATGAACGAACAACCAACTATGCTATAATGATTCCAACACTTCTTTGTGTATGGGTAATCATTCTATTCGAGTATACATGGGTATAGGCATCTAACGGATGTAAAGTTAACATAGGGAGTTGCAAGGTTCAAGGTAATTGCGCTACATGGGTTGCCTTCAAATATTATTAATTACTATTATGGGAAACTCTATCACTTGCTCAGCCAATGTCCTCAGGCGTTCTAGGTTTGCTAAAATCAGTAAATCTCGATCTGGAGGTGGTATGTCTCATATGTTGGAGAGTGAGCAATACATATATATATATATTTCTATATATTATTTTTATCAGCTCATTTATTATCCATTTTATTATTATTATTTTATTTTTATTTTAATGGAACAAGGATGGGTTCAGGTACAGGTCCGTCCGTACGTGAGGGTCGACGGTTCAGGTGAACATCTGGGGTTATTAGAATATACGGTACCGGTATTGGTAGGGTAGGGGATTTATCAATTTCAGTTGGGAGGGATGGTTACTAGATATTTCTGGTTAATGTCAAACGGGAGATCTAACTTGGTACTATCATAACTATGGCCCAATAAGTCAGACTTATCATCAACCGATGCTCTAGAAATTTCAGCATCCTCGGTACTTTTTATTATTTCCTTCCCCGGTTCCTTATCCGGGTCCCATTTCTCAATACATGTACCCACAAGATATGTACATATATATATATACACATTAGCACGTATAAGTAATATTATATACTTTACACATATGTTGCCATTTTTACCTATTAACGTACCCCGTGACTTCCCCTGAATTCCCTCGTGCGGACAAGTCTGTTATTATGTTCCGGACCATAACAACTCACTTGTCCATCCAAGGTCATCCAGACCTCGTCACTATAAATTATTAGTTGATATTCAGATCCTATAATACTTGAGCTACTGGTTATATTTTAGGTATCTTTTAAAGACATCCTAATTCTTTTATAACCAATGGCTCTGATACCAAGTTCTGTAACACCCCGCAACCGCAGCGGAAACGTAAACGGGATGCGACAGACACCTTTGATATCAACCACATTGTTTATAAAGAAAACTGAATGCATTAATATACTTCAAAATTACATTATCTCATCTTTCATTACCGTCTAGGTGATACACACATCATACAATGCAATTCATAATTCTATCTGTTATAATGTATCCTAACATCCCGCACACAAATCTTACACACATCAAGCACTTAGCACGTAAGCAATCACTTCATCTAAATTGTACCAGAAAAACATGTGAGAAAACGGGTCAACTACGAATAGTTGGTGAGTTTCACAATTTTAGTAAACCATGATAAATCCATATCATAATATAATATTATCTGGGGACACTGTTAACCCAGTACTGTACTCACTCTGGGGACACTGTTAACCCAGAAACACATCCAATAACCTCTGGGGACACTGTTAACCCAGAAACACATTTAATAACCTCTGGGGACACTGTTAACCCAGAAACACATTTAATACCCTCTGGGGACACTGTTAACCCAGAAACCCATTTAATAATCTCTGGGGACACTGTTAACCCCAGAACATTGTTTCGGGCCTTACACTGTTAGCAACTCAGACAATTACCATCTTAATACATTACCGTACGATTCCCGTACAATAAACATTATATAAATACATTCATTTCCATGCGATCAGCATGCACTTAAACATTTTGATAGAAACATGCTTTCCGCCCCGGGAAAATAATTAAAACAGTTCAGTAAAAAGGGGCTCGTGAAACTCACCTTAGCACATGCAAGCAGGTAACAACAATCATTATCAGTTAACACGTCCAATCTGTAATATGATCCCTACGATCGTTACTATACGCTTATTATTAATATAACTTTAACCAAGTTAACCGGTACATCTGGGGGCACTGTTAACCCAGCACTGTAGCCGTTCTGGGGGCAAGGTTAACCCATAAACACTTATCCGGACTTAGATTGTGATATCGTTTAGAGTTCCATGGTCATAATTACCATTAGTTGTTTTTCTCGTTTTGCGTGCCTAGCACGGTTATTCGTTTTTACGTTCCAAAAATGAGTTTGGTCACACACGACCCGAAAATAGTCGTTGACTGATCATTTAATTAAAGTGGTGAAATTAGAGCTCGGTTTAGACGCCCCGATTGGCCGCGGGACCCGTTTCCGTATTTGGCGTACCGGAAACTGTTAAATCGGTTAAAAATACCCAAATCATCCGAATTATTTTCGGATGATTCATTTTTACTTGTTTAACTCAATTATATGAAAATAGTTCATTTTTAGGGTTTTTATACACCAGTCAGCTCGCTTAAGCGAACTTCACCGGTTTACGCGTTTTAACTTTAAAAGTTTGATAATTAGCACAATTAATTATCCGTTTAACCTCGGATCTTGAAATTTTGCACAAATAACATTTTGACAGTGGGGAAATTTATAGCTATATTTCCAGAATTAAATTTTATATTTAAAATTTATTTATCTATTTTTAAACACCATTTAAACACTAAATATGTCGTAAATACCAAACGACCTTAGAAAAATCCCAAATTTTTCCTGGATGTCCCCTGCCATCCACATAATCCCCTGTAATGTTTCCAGAACCAAAATCCTCTTTTACATTCCATTTTCACCAAAACCGAGCTAGAAACCCCTAGAACTCGTTTAACCGAAAAGCCTACTTAGACTTCTCCAACTGACCTTAAATTTTGTGTGTGACTTATACATGATATAAAAAGCTTATCTGCAATTTTCCAGAATTTTACATGATATTTAACTATTTTTCACCATTTTTGGCCAAAACCGAGCATTAAATTCACCAAATATTCATCCTTTATCCAAAAATTACCAAAAATTCACAGAACTCTTATTTTCATGTGTAGAACATCCCTGTAAAATTTCATGACCTAACTCTAAACGACCAACAATCTGTCCAAAAACACATACACCGACATAAACCGAATATACCTTTCGTTTTCCCGCCACTACAAGCTACAAACTCGTCTTTCCGCCTTATCTACCACTAAACACAGAGCCTACAAACAACATACCACAATACCAAGCAAGTTACACTCACGATCAAGCCATTTCTTTCATGGTTACGGTTATGATACAAAAACAAAGATTTAAACCGTAAAAATTCGTTCTTGGTTCGTTTAACCCCTTTCTTGGACCAAGATCCCTTGTATAACCCGTATACATCACTTGATCATGCAAGAATCGGTTTTCATCTTTGAAACCTCATTTTCTTGCAAATAAACTCAAGAAACGAAGATGGAAACGTGATTAACTCGCTTATTTACCTTGTTTTCTTGCTAAAAACTCTCGGTTTTGGATCATGATCTTGAGAGGATTGGAGATTGTTGGATGAGTTTGTGTGAAAAAAGAAAAATGAAGTGGGTTTGTGGGGGTGGTGGTCCGATCGGTCTCTTGGAGGGGTGGGGTGGGACCCACCTCTTCATTTTAGGCCACATGTTTGGATTCTCGTAATGCGGATAATGTTTTGGATAATCTGGTTCAGTTCGTTTTTCGGTTAAATGTTTAATTCGGCTTAAAACGAGGTTAAAACGGTCGTTTTTCGGCTAAAAAATGAAATTTATATAAAACCGACTTAAGAACTTTAAAAACTCAAACCATGACTTTCGTTAACTTAAAACATCATATTATTAATAATTTCGCATCTTTTTCGGCTTGATCGATTGTCTCTTGCTTGGTTTGGTATTAAAGGTTTCGTTTAATGTACCGACGTACCATTAAATCGAAATTCTTTTTCTGTGCCTTAATTCACTTATCCCGAAGCTTTAATACTTCGTAAACATCACTAAATATCATATATCTCGTCTATAATTGAACCCTCGATTCGTTCGGGTTTCAATAACTATCGATCGATTAATCGCATATTCAATACGATGAATTATATATTCACGTACAATCAATACAGTGAACCATGTATTCTCGTATAATTACTATGGTAATTCATGTACCAGACATTAAGTATGACGTAACTATTGTCTACCGGTTAGGGTATACCGTGTTTCGTCGGAATCGTCACACATACTACCAGGAAAATGCCAATTTGAGTTAGCAAGTAGTTTAGTAAAGTAGAAAGATTAGGATTGACTTCGATTTCTCAAATACCAATTCTAACAACCTTGGGTGGTTATAGTTCATCACACAACCTCCCCTTGGTTGATTTAAGTATGTTTTAATTGCACATTCCGTTAACATATGATTTCTTTAACTAGCGTGATAATCTAAGCAATCGTGTTAACAATGTTATTTCAGAACCAAAACTAGAGAAATAGATCATAACTTATATCTCATCATTTCTAAATACAATATAAGGATCCATGTTTCGATAAATTATCAAAGTATTCTACTTTTCAAGAACATGAATTGATCATGAATGTTTGTCAACAGGATTGCCAATCACCAACTTTGAATTGTTGAATTAAGATGGTGAAACATTTCTCATCAAAAGATAATTGCAAGATAACCATCTACTTTACTAAACTCAATCACATGTTTTATATAATCATTAAGTAAAAAACAAAGCTTCTTGATAGATTTTAGATGGTAAATGGAGTTTAGCTCATAATGAGCATGGTTATGAACATTAGAGTGGATGATGATAACAAACACATGATTAAACTAGAACAATCTAACCAAATGTGGATGAATCTTCCTTCTTAATGATGATGATGGTTGATGATGATGACCTCCAAGCCATCAAATCCTTTACTAGATCTTTAATATGAGTGTTAGTGGGTGTTTTTATAAATGAAAACCGTATAGAATTCTCTTCAAGGCACACTTGATCAATGCAACATGAGCCACTATTTATAGGCAGTCTGAAGGATGAAGCACGGCCCCGTGCTTAGGCAGGCACGCCCCCGTGCTTTTATTGACATATACTAAATTCGTTTTGTCTTTTTGTTGAGGGTGACCACGGCCCCTTAGTCAAGAGGAACGGTCCCGTGCTTTTGTTCCCAGTATTTGTCTTTCTTGTAGATTTTTGTCTTTTCTGGTGTTCAGAAGCATGAGGGCGTGTTTCTTGAGGCATGGGGGCGTGTTTCTTGCTTTTCTTGTGTTTTCTTCCGTTTTTCTTCGTCTTTTCACTCGTTTCTTTGTTTGGGGCTTGGTTTTACCTGAAATTATATTTTATTATGATAAGTAGCCTTCTGTGCTATGCTATTTGATAGAAGTTGCAGTTTTTTGAGATTATTTGATGCTAAAAAGATGTATAATTTTATGTACATCAGTGCACCTAAAGATGATTGTCAGAATTTTAAACAAGGTTTTTTGAATTGTTTTATTGGAGAGAATGATGCTGAGATGATTGTTCAGAGATTGTGTGCGAAGAAAACATTTTAATCTGATTATTCATTTGAATATGATGTTAATGACAATGGTGAGTTAATTCGTGTTTTTTGGGCTGATGAGATTTCAAAGAGTAATTATCTATACTACATTTACAATTCAAAGCACACCTATTTTCCAACCATTTTCCCAAAACAACTACAAATTTAATTTTAATTGATTCACATATCATATTCACAAATTTTAATTTATTTCCCATTTTAATTTAATTAATTTGTTATCCCTTTGTATTTTTATCTATAAAACCATACCATCTTTTCGCCTACATTTTAAATTATTTCTTCATCTAAAGTCAAAACATGTTGTCATTCTTTCATCAAATTATTAATTATTAGAATTTGAATATAATAATTCTATATCAATATATGTTGATAAGGATAACTAACCGACTCATTGTTTGAGAATTCTAATTCTTATCATGCATGATAACTGTTTCAACAAATAATTAAATAAAACAAAATTGAATCAAGTATACGTAAGTTAGTAAGTGATATTTATAAGACACCGTTTTATTATTTGCTCAACCGTTGTGTCGTTAACCACCAGAGCCGGCTGGTGGGTAAGTGTAGTCAGGCGTATGCTTTAGGCCTCCACCCATTCAGGGCCTCTAAATATAATACTCATTTTGGTTTATATATTTGTAAATTAAGCTGGTTTATATCTTTAGAAATTTACTAAATTGGTCTGGACTTATAAGAATAGTGGAGCTTTAATGGAATAATTAATAATTGATTTCTTTTTCATAAATAATTTTTTTTGAGAGCTTTTGCTACTTTGCAATAACATGTGATATGTGTTAAATATAAATGGCTTGTAACAATTATTAATTTGATTTTGCCTATATGATAACGTAATAGTAAGTTAACCAACTAATGTAAGTTGATTGGTTTCAACCTGGGCAAAAGAAGAGTGTTCATAAAATGACTTTTGAAAAAAAGGCCTTAATATTTTAGTTAGCTTTAGGCCTTTAATACGGTCGAGCCGGCCCTGTTAACCACTGACCATTTTTTAACTGTAATAACCAAAAACCGCCAGCCCTCAAACCTATAAATACATCACCATCACAATCCTCATCCCAACTACCAATATAACTACAACCTACTAACGTTACGATCCTACTAACGTTACGATGGCGGACGATGGCAATCAAAGGTGGCCAGTGGCGATAACATGACGTCATCTTCGGCACCCCCTCCAACCCGCCCCAGTACCAGATATCATACCGGGAGCACTGGTTGCCTCAATTTATGAACCAGCACCAAAGCGTTTAAGACCCCGGATCATAACCAGTCCCCGCTCCCTGAGGATGACGAGCACGTGTTCTGTTTATTGTTGTCATATACGAGTTGACGCAAACCATCCGTTGGGGCGAGATGATAAGTCTTTCTTATAGAGAGGGTCGGTTGATCGATGTATGTGGTTTCGTAGAGATCGTTTAAGATGGTAACACAAAACGTTGAGATGCAGGTTTCAGGATTTATTTGTTATGTGTCGTAAATCCTAATAATAATTGCATTGAAAAGGGGGGAACAAACAAACATGGAAGAAACAAAATTGTTTTAATAAATTGTACATGAGTTTAGAAATGTTACTTTTGATGTTGAACGTGACTAATGCATGATTGCATTGATTTCATTTTAAAATTTGGATTTGGCCATTTGGGGATGCTATAAGAGTTGGGAATTTGGTTTAGGATGAAGCGGTTATCGACTTGTTGAGTAATAAAACATAATTATAATTAGAGTCGTTTATAATATATTTTGAATGAGGCAGGAATTGTTGTTTTATATATATATATATATATAATAATGTTTATGGTTGTTTAAGAATTGTTTCTGCATTAATTTTAATGACGGGATAAGTTTTGTTTTGTTTTTTTAACTTTCATGAATTATCCTAATTATTCAATTCAAATATAACTATATATTGTATGCAACATATGATATAACATAATATTACAGTGAATTTAATAACAACTAAAATGATTTATTTCATTGGAAAAAAAGGCACCGCCGCAACGCGCGGGTTACATTGCAAGTTATCTTGCATTTGGGGATATTATATGTAGGTTCCCAGCAGGATCTACACAGGAATTATCTTTTAACACGAGGGTGCGGAATCCCCTACGTATACGATACGAGTGCTAAGA
Source organism: Bidens hawaiensis (assembly GCF_021521415.1). Classification (NCBI taxonomy): domain Eukaryota; kingdom Viridiplantae; phylum Streptophyta; class Magnoliopsida; order Asterales; family Asteraceae; genus Bidens; species Bidens hawaiensis. Next base: position 48,182 of record NW_027491211.1, read on the forward strand.
CGATGAACACATAAATCACACATAAACACGAGAATATAAAGAAATACTTATTGAACGATGATATTGATAAACCAAATCACCAAAACACGTAACACTAGAGTCACAAAATACAGCCGTCAAAGTTATGTAAATGAGCCGAAGTTAGGAGTTATATAGCATGACAACTTCGCCTAACTTGCTAGGAGAAGTTGTCCTAACTTCGCTCACTACCAAGTTCGCTAAAACACTAAAGCAAACAAAACAAGTTCAAACAAGAACAATGTAACGATTACAAACACAAATAAACATGAGATAAATGAGCTACTGACATCATGCACCAACAGACTCCCCCTTGGCAGTAGCTTCATATCTCTAAAATATTTCTCGTGTCTTGTAATCCAAAATCACATACCCACCGTCTTCAAGCATGAACACCCTGTCTTACACAGACAGAGTCCACCCTCTGGTACTTTCTTGCTTCGTCTTTTCACGCAGGTATATAAAAAATCTTCTTGTCATTGAGTACCTGCTAGTCAGTTTGAGACAAATTAACCAAGTGCATTGGATAATACACTCTCAGGATCTCCTGTTCGTCTTCATCTTCCATTACAGCTTCAGCGGTTTGACAGTCAACATACCACCACTTAAGATCCTTCAGCACATCCTTGGGCATAAGCTTCATAGGAACCTCTTTCAAACACCGAATTGGATTGTATTTCATCACCATCCAGGGCTTACCATCAGCCCGCATACCACGTACCTTATCTTCAACCAGCTTCCCCTTCTGAGGCTTTAGTAACTCAAACCTTTTCTCTTTAACACTCTCCTTCCACACAATCTTTCCAACCCATCTTGCAAAATCATCATCACTTCTATTTATTAATCTCAACCGAGCCAAATCTTTTACCTCGCACTCAGGCAAGGTGTTGAGCGATCTAAATGCCTTATTAAAATACTGAACCCCATCATATCTCTTTATCACAAACAACTTCAACTGTTCATCATATAACCAGCAAATGATACCTTTCTTTGACTCAGCATAACCTTTGATATTGTAGCTTTTCTTGAACATTGTGGGTACCACTGGCTTCTTTGTCTTGAAGAACCACTGAGCACAGCCTTCTTTCCATCTTGGCTGTTCTTCCCATTCAGAATCACCTGACACATTTTCATCTTGAAATACCTTTTCCTGATCAACACCTGGAATATCGTGCTCAACACTATCATTAACTATCTCTCCTTCTTCTAACCCACTGTCAATCTCTATCAGTTCCCCGATTTTCTCAATCTCACTAGCCGTCAACACATCATCACCCAAATCATCCTCATCATCAACAACCACTGTCTCATCACAAGCGCTACCCGATGGACCAGCAGACTCCCCCCTGAGATGTGGAAGCTCCAAGAGTTTGTTCAGTTCTTGGCAGCTCACCACCTGCATCTTTCGATGCATTGGGATCATCATCTCTGTCCTGTCTTCTCTTCGTTCTTAACTCATCACCCTTGCAACTAGACTCCCCCTAAGATGCTAAGAACTGCTTCAACTGATCAAACAACTTACCATGCTCAACAAGCAGTGTAGTCCGTAGTTGGTTCTCCGCCACCAGACGATTAATAGCCTGAGTCTGAATAACGTTTACCCTTGACTGCTTAGCAACCACCCTTTCAAGAGCCGCAATCCTCTCAGAATTTGAAAAATTTGGATCAAAATAAAAGTTCATGTGAGAGGTATCCTGAGCATACGGTGGTGGAATTTCCAAGCTTACAGGAATATCGGATGTAGATTGAGTAGTAAATGGGGGTGGCATAGAGACAGATAACCCAGTAGTCGCTACCAGCGTGGACTCAACAAATCTAGCAACCACCTCTGATGGAGTAAGAGTAGAAGGTGGTAAAGAAACAATCTCCGGTGTTGAGACTTGGACCGTAGATGGAGCGACACTAGATGGTGAAGATACGGGCACCAAAGGTACACTCGAGGTCACTGGAAATGGAGCAGCCGAAGAAGCAGGTAACATAGACATACCAGATAGCAATGGTGGAGAAAAATGAACCCTTGAACTTTCACCAACTTTTGCCTTCTTTGATCTTCGTACCAACCGATACAAGTCCTCCTCAAAATCTGATTCACTATCATTTGAGTCTTTCTTTCGTTTGCCATGGATTCTTTCTTGTCTGGCAAGAACTCGCTGTGCTTCAACAACATCATCAGTGGAGGAATCAGACAAAGTCTCCTCAGAATCCCCCACAGAGGCAACAGACGGACCCACATTCACACCAGAAACTGCAGCAATAGAAGCTTGAAGATCAGCAGGATCTACCGTACCCATCAAAGAAACCTTGCCCTCCAAAGGCAACTTCAAGATCAACCTGTTCTGCAGGAGCTGCAACTGGATCAACCACGGGTGCTTGTTGTACCACGGGTGGTGGTTGTATCACAGAAGGAGGATGAGGAATATCAACTTGTTGCGGAGCCGGATCAATGAACTCATCCTCTGGTGGAGCAACATAAGTAGGGTTTACCAGATACCCAAACAATGCAGTGTGCCTTGGACGAAGTTTAGGCTTGCTACGATCACTAGATGATCTACAATGTGCAAAGATTCTCTTGTTTACACTTTCAACATAGGAAATATGACAACGTTGCGGTAGATTAGGAGCAACATGATTGGGAATCATCTGTAAGAACCTTGGGTGCATCAAGAACCGTTCCCGTGCCAATGCTCGTCGCTGACGATCGATCTCGTAAAATACCATCTGACTGAAACTATAAGGCTTATTGTACGCCAGTGCAGCCATTGCAGATTGCATCGTCGCACCCATACCATCTGTACCATCCTATCGAACAGACATGCACACAATCATCACGTGCATCAAAAACCTCCACTGATCCAATAGAAACCCCTTACGCTTTTGAGAATCGTCCAACGGCCCTGAATAACCCATACGAACAAACACACCATTTCTAAAAGAAGCCGAAAACTCAGTAGGCTCCTTAGTCGTCTCAACCCCAAATTGTAAAGCTTCCCTGATCTGATTCGCCTAGAACTGTACCACTTGATTATTCACAGTAGCACGCATCACTGGAGGTTCAACTTGACAGTCATATTCAACTGTCCTCCAGAAGTCTTCTATATTCGGTAGAGATATTGGCAAAGTAGTTGTAATGGCATGAAAGATGCGTGAGCGAATGAGAAACGAAATGATCTCACGAAAGTCATCAGTTCCACGACCATCCGGATCTAGGGTGATATACATGTTGTGACCTAGGAAAAACTGTCTCTTATCATCTCCGCCTTCATCACCACCAGCGCCACCAGCACCCGCCACAGCAACCATATCTGCATAACAAACGAGCTAAGTTAGACAAAGGTGCTAACAGTTTATAACTTCGCCTATTATGATGCAGGCGATGTTGAGTGTCAAGCGAAGTTAGTTATCTTCGCTGACAGTATATCTTCGCACATCTGCAACACAACATAATATGCAGGAAAAGAAGAATGGTCTCTACACATAAGCATAGTTGGCAGAGCAGCGAAGTTATGTTAGGGGCGAAGTTAAGGTTAACTTTGCTGAACCTAACTTCGCCGCAGAAGCAGAAAAATCCAGACACTGTATGATGTTAATATGAACAATCAGGCATCAATCGACTCAATAGGATAGTGCGATTTAGGTCCCGAACAGCCTTATACCCTCAAAATAATTGTAAAACAACTAGTAGTAGGGTTTACAAGTTTAGCTAACAAGACCGACTAAAACAAGAAAGTGTGGAGCAGATTAACAACAAAGAAATATGAATTATGACTCAATAAAGGCCAATGAACCTCGATTGCAAACGAAAAATGGATTAAAGAGAGGTTTGATTCAAATGGAAAGTTCGTCGAGGGTTTAGTGAATAAACAGTTTGACCAGATTTGACCACTGTTGCCTCTTATATAGTTTTGGAAACCCCCAGGGGCGAAGTTAGGTCAACTTTGCCCTTTAGTCAACTTTTCCCTTTAGTCAACCTCGCCCTTTAGTCAACTTCGCCCCTCAGTTAAGTTCGCCCATAGAGAAGTTAAATAAAATTTGAAAATAAACGATCAAAAACAAGTAACCAAAGTGTTTAATGAAGTTAAAAACATAAGACAGGATACATAACTAAAGTTAAATAAATAAAATAAATAAATAATAAAATAAAAATAAAAAAATAAACGGGATCAAATTTCAGTCTTGCAGAAACCCAGCATGTTTTTAGAAAAGATCCATGTTCAACGTTATTATGACATAGAGAAACAGGTTGTAGGCATGTATAAGACTTAATATGGTTTTCATTGCTTCTGTGATACTGATTAAGTTCAATTAAGCTCAAAATTTAGATGGACATCACTTGAGAAATTGTGATGCATCCTATCTATTCTCAAAGCGTATTTGGCTTTCCCCAGATCACCCCGATTTGACTTCGACCTGTAGTGTTTGATCAAACAATCTTTAAGTGTCGACTCTCTGACCTTTCTGATACGTTGAATATTCTTTCACTATTCTCTGTCAATGCCTCTTCCTTGATATATTTGAGAGCCAATAATCTTTGTAAGACTCAACGATAACTTTTTTTTTTGTGACGAATGCCTGCAAGTCCCGAATCTGGATCACTGCAGAAAACTAACACAATCTTCTCGGGGGATCAAGACACTCACAGGCTCGTGTATGACTGGGTAATCACTTTTCTGCCTATCATTCGGAGAGATATATGTGGAGACATGCACATTTCAAAATGACCCTCCACAGTAAATCGAGTAGTTTTAGTTTGTATCACTTCCACTTTTACGCACCATAGAAAGCTACCATACCATACAATGGCTGTTCTAGAGTCTTTTAGGCCTAATAACTTCACCGGTTAGGCACACAAAATCAGTTTATCTATCACTTTCCAAGGTTGGATCAATTTTCATATTTAACACCAATATTGAAACTTCTTGCGAAGTTATATACTGAAAAGGTATATTATTTCCCAAAAAAAAGTTTAAATTCAGACGCCCCAATCAATTTAAAGTCTTCAGGTAAACGACTATCCCGAAGATCTAGTGGATCAGCAGGACCAACCACATATAAATATGTGTCCCTCCGACTAAGTATGATCGACTAATTTTCAGCGAAAGAACAAAACACATCATAACCGACCCGGTCTCTTTCAGTTATTAGCTTAATGGCTATCCTTATAGTCTACAAGTAGATGTAAGGACCAAACATATTTAGGAATATGTCCTTCAAACTTAAGCTACCGACATAGTTTTCAGCGATAGTGATGTTTTTTTTAAGAACAAAATGAAAAACAAGGTTACTCGGGATTGATCATCCCATTAAGCTCAACAAGGTTTTGAAAACGGGATCAGTCAAACGCTTTTGTAAAAAGATCAGAAAAATTATCAAGTGAATCAACCTTTTCAAGCACAATTAATTTCTTCTCAGCACAATCCCGTATAAAATGATGACGAATGTCAATATGTTTAGTTTTACTGTGTTTAACGGGATTGTTAGTTACTGAGATAGCAGCTGTGTTATCAATGCAAATAGGAGTTTAAGTGAAATTCAGACCGTAATCGCGCATTTGTTTTTGTATCCATAAAACCTAGGAGCAGCAGTTCGATGTTGCCATGTATTGTGCTTCGCAGGTGGATATGGCTACTGAGGTCTGCTTCTTGCACTGCCACGACACCAATCTTCCTCCAAGAAACTGACATCCACCGGTTGTTGACTTTCTGTTCTGATTACATCCTCCATAATCAGAGTCAGTGTATGCTACCAGATCCAGTTCTCCTTCTTTAGAGTACCAGAGACCCAACTTAGGCTTTCCTTTAAGATATCGCAAGATCCTCTTCACTCCTTTCATGTGCGATTCCTTCGGGTTGGCCTGAAAACGAGCACAAAGACAAACTACAAACACAATGTCAGGTCTAGAAGCAGTTAGATACATTAAAGAACCTATAATTGCCCGATACTGAGTGGGATCCACATCTTCATCATTGTCGGAATCAGCACCCAGTTTGTGGTTGACGCAGATTGGAGTGTCAAACGGGGTACTATCGTCCATCTTAAAGCGCCTAAGCACATCGTGAACATACTTAGTTTGATGAATGAACATGCCATTCTTCTTCTGATCAACCTGTAGTCCCCAAAAAGAAAGTTAATTCGCCCATGGCGCTCATCTCAAACCTTTTCTTCATGACTGCTTCAAACTCCTGACACATAGAAACTCGTGAGGCAGCAAAGATAATGTCGTCCACATAGACCTGGACGAGAAGAAAATCACCCCCTTTTCTTTTTACAAATAAAGTACTGTCGATCTTCCCTCTCTCAAACCCATTCTCTAGCAAGTAATCTGACAGAGTTGCATACCAGGCTCGAGGTGCCTGATGTAGGTCATATAATGCTTTGCTGAGTTTGTACACATGATCAGGAAAATCTGTGTAACATCCTAAATTCTCGTATTTAATAAAAGAAAGTTGTGTTTAGTTATCGGGCCTGAATAATTAATTAATATTAATAAAGAACATGGACTTGAACTAATTAAGATGGATAAAAGGGAATGGGCCTTAGGTCCATGGGCTTTAAGGGATATAAATATCCCCTAAACCATCCTAAAACCCTAAATCCTCATTCTTATCATCCTAATCCCTGCACACTCAAAAACACACACATACACTACACCTCATACGGTCGAGAGAGAGAGAGAGAGCGGATTCGAGTCCAAAAATCAAGCCGACCATTATTAGATCTTCAATATACGAGATCACCAAGCAAACCGCGACCACACCGAACGTATAAAAGGTATGATTTCGATCTTGAAGTTCATATTTTAATAGACGGTTAGCCATGAAACTTGAAACTATAATAGATCGGCTCTAAACGAAACGTAAAGTAACGAACTTGATGCTAGGACGAATCCAATGAACCCATAAACAGATACGATTCGTATAGGATAAACCGTAAATCTTGTATTGAAAGTTTTTACCATAAAGGTCCAAAGTTTACGTCATTCCGGGCTAAGTTTTACCCGAACAAGGCAAGGGGAATGATCGCGGGACTTGTTAACGTAATATCCAAGAAATTCTTGATGAAATAAGGGTGATTTTGATGATTAAGATTGAACAGAGGCGAATGCTGAATAACTTCGCCTGCAAGCCAACTTCGCCTTCATGCAAGTTCGCTTGCAAGCAAGTTCGCCAGCCAAGTTCGCCCCTGACAATTTCGCCACAATAAGTTCGCTGTCAAGGTTAACTTCGCCTAAGGCCAAGTTCGCCAAACTGTAACTTTGCCTGGTGATAAGTTCGCCCATGATAACTTCGCCCAAGGCTAAGTTCGCTAATGCTCAACTTCGCCTGGCATATGTTTGCCTAGGGTTAACTTAGCTGAACACTAACTTCGCCTATGCTTAAGTTCGCTAACGATAAGTTCGCTTAATGTTAAGTTCGCCTATGTTAAGTTCGCTGGAGTTAGCAAATTAGAAAATAAATTAAAACCTAATGAAAAATGTGTTAAGACAGTTAATGGAAATAAAATTTTTCCAAGCTGACCTGGCAGCTCGACCCCAGCTAGGGGCTTTGCCCCTTGGACCCTGCTAGGGGCTGCCGCCCCTAGACCCCGCTGCCAGGGGCGCTGCCCCCGGACCCCCGTTCGTTGTGGGTTATATAAAGACAGAAATACAACATGAGTAGTAGTAGTTAATTGATACATGTAAATATTATACAGTTAGTCGTGCACAGCTCAAGAAGGGAATAACGATTAACGGAGAGCGTAACAGGATTCAGATGAGTTTCTAGCCCCATCTATGTGTTATGTTTTCGGGGCTGTGTGCATACTCAATATGTTTGTTAATACGCTTATCCTAAGAGATAAGTGTATGCCTTATGTGAATAATGTGAAATGTATGAATGATTGCTTGATGGTACATGAACGATCTTCGGATATTGCACATACTGTCAGGTTGGAACGCTATGTATAAGGTAAGTATGATATGTATGCTTATGTGTATGAACGTGATAAAGTTAATAAAAGAAGGAAAGGATGGTTGTATGGTTGTATGGTTACGAAAAGGGTACCGAGCCCTAATAATACTCGAGATATGATGTATGGTTGTATGGTAACGAAGAGGGAATCAAACCCTACTAATATTCTAGAACTAGGGAACCGAACCCTACTAATATTCGAGGAAAGAGGGTACCGAGCCCTAATATACTCGAGGAAGGAGGGTACCGAGCCCTAATAATACTCGAGGAATGTAGGGCGTAATGCTCTTTATAACGTAAGATATGAAAGCAAGTTAGTACAAAAGAAAGTATGAAAGTATGAATGAAAGAATATAAGTTTGTGTGTATTGTATAATGTATGATTAACTAGAACTCACTCAGCGTAGCTGACTTTTAGTATGCACGCAGGTGAGTAGGATGAGGCAGCTCGCTTGAGGAGACACGTGGCGTTGAATAACAGACTGGCATCGGAAGGCTCAGGGCGTATTATGTTTTAATTACTTAGTTTTCGAAAGACAAGTTGGTTGTTTAAGACAAGTTTTGAATTGTTATGAAATGTTTTATTAAAGTTTTTATATTCCGCGAATGTTTTTAATTAACTCTGATATTTAGAACTGCGTTTATGAGTAAATCCAACACGAAAATAGGGCTACCGGTAACGGGGCCTTACAATCTGGGTTAGGGAAACCCGGAGGTTGTTCTACATATACCACCTCATCGACTTTTCCATTAAGAAACGCACTTTTAACATCCAGCTGGAACACTTTCTTCTCTTTGTGTGCAGCAAATGCCAGGAACAGTCGAATTGCCTCCATTCTTGTCACAGGAGCAAACACTTCGTTGTAATCAATTCCTTCCTATTGATTAAACCCTTTGACTACCAATCTTGCTGTGTTGCAAAAGATTTTACTCCTTTCTCATCTCTTTTACACTTGAATACCCACTTAGTACCGATAGCATCACATCTTCTGGTTTTTCAACTAACTGCCATACTTCCTTTTTTTCAAACTGTGCCAGTTCTTCCTACATGGCTTCAACCCATGAGCTATCCTTCAGTACCATTTGATAATTCTTTGGTTCAATCTGACTGATGAAACAGGCATACAAGCATTCATTTATAATACCAGTATCTTTAATGCTTGCATACACACATGTGTTTTCATCCAAACTTCTTCTAGTACACACACCATCAGATGGATTACCGATCACATTTTCTAAAGGATGATTCTTGTGAATTTTGGTAGTTTGTACCAGACCAACTTCCAGATCATTCTCAAGAGTTTTTGGAGAAAGTTCATCTGAGTGATGTTGAGTGTGAAATGGATTAAAGAAATCATCTTCAGTCGAGACAGATGGAGTTTCAACCGCACTTGACATGGTAGATTGATTTTCATTATATTGGGAACGTTGCACAATGGCCTCCTCATCGTCTAACAGCATCTGAGTGGCCATCTTCTCATCCAAGTCTGCAAAATCCAAGTAAGGCATATTAAAAGATTTGAATAGCTTATCATAGTCGAAAGCCTCTGCTGGTCCCATGCTAGGCCTTGGTGATTTGTAACTGGTAATGTCAATGTTACAGACCACTTCAACCTTGCTGTTTGATAAATTAAAGACTCTTCTGTTGGGTGTCCCAACCACATAGCCAACTAAAATACCTTCGTTAGCTTTTTCACCAACTTTAGAGTTAGTCTTTAATATCGAACACGGGGACCCGAAAGGTTCAAGACCTTTCAGATTTGGCTTTCTACCATGCATAAGTTCATAACAGGTTTTATTTAATATTTTAACAGTTAAAACACGACTAAGGATATAACAGGCCGTGGCAACAGCCTCAGCCCAGAACACCACGGGAAGTTTAGCGTCTGCCAGCATAGTCCTGGCGCCTTCGATTAGAGTTCTGTTCTTCCTTTCAGCTACTCCATTTTGTTGCGGAGTATATGGTGCGCTATACTGATGTTCTATCCCTTTCTGCAAACAAAACATCTCCATTTGGTAGTTCTTGAACTCCGTTCCATTGTCACTTCTGATGAACTTTACTCTTCTCCCAACAATATTTTCCACTTTTGTAATCAAGTTAATTACCAACTGAACTGTTTCATCTTCTGCCTTCAGAAAATAAACCCATGAGTACCGTGAGTAGTCGTCAGTTACAACCAAACAATACGACGTTCCTCCTAGACTCTTGACATTTACGGGACCAAAAAGATCCATGTGTAGCAAATCCAAAGTGTTGACAATAGTGTTAACTTTCTTGGAGTGATGTGGCTTCTTGTGCTGCTTTCCTTTCTTGCATGATAAACATTGGTCTTCAAAGTTGAAGTTCTTTAGAGGAACCCCAAGTACCAGCCCATTCTTGACAATATAGTTCATCTTTCTAAGATGAATGTAACCCATTCTTCGATGCCACAGCTCTGACTCAGACTCTGTAGCTTTTGACATTAGACATGACTCTTCCTTCGCCATCTCGGTTGACCGCATATCCATTACATATGTGCTCTTTTCTCTTGGAGCCTTCATCACAATCCAGGTTTCATGAATCTTGAAACCGGGACAATGCACGAGAGCTTCATCATTGGTAAAATGTACAGAGTATTCTTTGTCACATATCTAAGAGACACTCAAGAGATTGTGCTTCAACTCCTCCACGAAATTCACCTTCTCCAACTTTATTCTTCCATTTGTAACCATACCGATTCCAGTAATCTTTCCTCCACTTTCTCCAGCAAAACTAACTCTTCCTCCTTGTACGGCCTTTCAATCACGTAACAATCTCTTGTTACCTGTCATGTGCCGGGAACAGCCACTGTCAACAACCCACATGTTGTTCATATCCCTGTTCGAATGTTCCTGCACAATTAAATAAACAAATTAAAAAGGAGAGACCCAAGACCTGTTGGTCTTGGGTTGATCAAATCGATTAAACGGGAACCAACTCCTTGGAAGCCCAAAGTTCCGTTGAGTGAAGTTTCTATTTGAGCTGAATGGAGGATATCTAGAAAATTGGCTATGAGGCCAATTAAACATTCTTAGGTTTCCAGCATTCTTGTATTCAAACCTATCGAAACTGTGGTTTCTTTTGTAAAATTGAGGTTGGTTTCTTTGAAAGCTTGAATTTTTCCGACGATTACAGTCGAAGGCATTGTTATTTTTACCAGCATCAGTTTTAAAGTGTTTTTTATTCTCTGTTTTAGTTGGCCTCATATTTCTATAATTTATCTTTTTCAGTGGACAGTCATTGACAAGGTACCCTATCTTGTTGCACCTAAAACAACACCTGTTGGAGCAACTAGTGTCCATCTGAACATTCGTTTTAGAAGTCGTAGCAGAAGATGAGGCTGTGTTACTAACTTGTTGTCTAACATATGGGGGGACAAAAAGGGTTCAAAGGAGATTTCTTTTCATCAAAAACATAACTCTCCCCCCGTTTGAGTAACACAACTTCATCCTCTCCTTTGACAGAGTCAGTGAAATTTTAAGAATTTGAACCTTGACTTGTGACAGGAGAACTTGTCTGACCAGTTTCAGTACTAACATTAGTATTAACGTTAGTATTGCTTTTATCAACTTTAACTGGTACTGTGTTAACGATCACATTTCCTGTTTCAGTCTGATCAGTTTCAACATTTTCAGATGGCTGATTACAAGGATTATAAGTATAATTATTATTGAAAGGTGGTGGAACCTCATTGTATCCAATTCCCCCTTTGTTTATAGGGGAACGTTAAACACTTAGGGCATGATCAAGCATCATGGATGAATTCCTAAACTGTTCAAGATTCCTATTTAATTCCACCACTTTACTTGGTAATCAGCTATCTGTATCCTTTTCAGCTATAATCTTAGTCTTTTCTTCCACAACTTCATAGCTTAAATCGATAACTTGAATTTTCTCAGCAAGTGTTGCCTTAAGACTTCTTATATCTTTTCACTAGCTTTTATTTTTACAGAGAAACTATTTTTATTCTTTTTAGAAAAGTGATGTTCCTCTTTAACGTTTTTAATTCTTTATCTAAGTTAACATACTGATCAGTTAAAGCATTTAATTGTTTAGACAATTTCTCACATTTTTCACACTGAGATTCAGTACATACCTCTGAAAGCTGATCACTTACTTCTGCCATGTATGCTTGATTCTTACTGACTCTTTGTAACATCTTCCACTCTCTATGTTTACCAAATTTGCTTGTTCAATCACCTCCTCAACTTGTATATTCCAGTTATACCCACCGTTCTGTTGAGACACCATAGCTTTAATTTCATTTCCACTTCCATTCTGTTGAGTAGGCCTGTTCTGAACTCGTTCCACTCTATCATTTGTACATTCTCTAGCAAAGTGTCCATTCTGTTGACAGTTGTAGCAGCGAACCTTTGACTTTTCGAAACCCGGTCTCTCTCCAACGAATTTTCTACCACTCTTCTTCATAAACCTTTTCACCCTTCTCACAATCATTGCCATTTGCCACTGTAGATCCATTTCCTCCATGTCATCAGCATCTATCTGATCATAGTCCTCATCCAAGGTTGCAGGGTCGACAATTTTTCCCTTGATGTAGTTCTCATATGAGGCGATGAAAGATGCATAAAGAGCAAACTGTTGTTAAGCTGATTTCACACTCATAGGCATCTGTGAGTAACTTTTGTTAGAGGCATTGGCTGAGGAGTTACCAGCTAAGGATTGAGGTTTTGACGAACTACTTCCACCCGCTACAAAGCATATGTCACCATCCATATTCATCACCACATGACCATCTTGTGTAGAGTTTGGTTCACCTCCTGAGTAATACGCAGTTGATTCTGATTTTGAGCTTGAGTTTGGAGACCCTTTCACAACATACATTCCCGGATCCTGAACCTGATCAGTATGAGTCTCTTTCCTATCATATTTAACTCGTAATTACGCAACTTATTGACCACTGTTTCCAAATCAAACGTTTCAAACTCTTTATCTTCTCTCATTAAAACTGTGTATATATCCCACTTTGGTGGGAGAGCGTCCAAAATCTTTTCTACCATTTCAGGCTCGGTGTACCTCAAGGAGTAGTTATTCAGTTCCGTCATCAGGTGATAGTATCTTGTGATGATGTCATCAAATGATTCATTCTTAAATCCTTTGAACACTGAGAATTGAGTTTTCAACAACTTCGACTTTGAGTTACGAATCCCGACATTACCCTCATAGCGATTCTCTAATGCCTCCCATAATTCTCTAGCAGATTTGTACTTTCTGAAAGTATGAAGAATCTCTTAAGGTAGAGCCATGGTGATTGCAGCTAAAGCTTTACTTTCAGCCTCATACATTTTCTTTTCATCATCTTCCATCTTATTATACTTCTTGAGCTGCTCTCGACCTTCAAACATGGCTGTTGGAGGGATGTACCCATCTTGAATGCAGACCCACATTTTCATCTTGATACTTCACATATTATTCAAACCTATCTTTCCATGCAACAGACTCAGTTCCTTTAAGAAGTTTTGGAGCTTTAGTTGCTGAACCAGCTTCAACTTCCATCTTTACCAGTTCTGTGATGTTTACCGAAGTCATACTTGAACGAAACGAGACTTAAAAATCAAAAACAATATTATGTGAACAGTGAATCAGCGAAGTTATTACAACTTCGCTTATCCACCAACTTCGCTTAGCCACCAACTTCGCTTATCCACCAACTTCGCTTATCCACCAACTACGCTTATCCACCAACTTTGCTTATCCACCAACTTCGCAGGCCTTATAAGTTCGCCAAAAAACCTATATCTTCGCTAAAAACCCTAGTTTGGGGGTCGACAACTTCGCCAAATGAACGGATGGTTTTTGCAGGTTTGACACGGCTAATTTTGAAGGTTGCGAGGGTGATGGGAAGGTGCAATTGATGAGTATTGTATAGAAACTGACAAAGGAGGGGTATCTCAACGTAAAACAGTTCCGTGAATAATCTAACGAAACAATTTTAACACTCGTGTGATAATCCCGAACCACACAATCACGAGCAAATGCTCTGATACCAATTGTAGGTTCCCAGCCGGATCTACACAGGAGTATCTCGTAACACAAGGGTGCGGAATCCCCTACGTATACGATACGAGTTCTAAGACGATGAACACGTAAATCACACGTAAACACGCGAATGTAAAGAAATACTTGTTGAACGATGATATTGATAAACCAAATCACCAAAACACGTAACACTAGAGTCACAAAATACAGCCGTCAAAGTTATGTATATGAGCCGAAGTTAGGAGTTATATAGCACGACAACTTCGCCTAACATGCTAGGCGAAGTTGTCCTAACTTCGCTCACTACCAAGTTCGCTAAAACACTAAAGCAAACAAAAAAAGTTCAAACAAGAACAATGTAACGATTACAGACAGAAATAAACATGAGATAAATGAAATACTGGCATCTTGCACCAACATTATATATTTTGGTGCTACATTTAAGACTAACAAGTAAGTTATTTATCCAAACAATTACAGTATAAAATTCTTGTATTAGTTTTTGTGTTTTTGTATGTATAAATATGTTCTTTATGTACAAGTACAAGATGGTTTTTGTACCATTCACGGCAATTAATAACCATTGTCATAGTGTGGCTGTCAGTGTTGGATTATTAGGTTCTAAAACTATTGAATCGTATACATGGTTATTGCAAAAGTTACTTAAGTCGTTTGGAAGTGCACCGAAGGTTATTGTTACTGATCAAGACCCGGCTATGAAGCAAGATATTGCATTCTGTTGCCAAATACAAGGCATAGGTTATGTATGTGGCACATCATGAAGAAAGTTGCTGACAAGGTAAATTTAACTGTTTTCATTAGTTTAAATAATGAGCGTTTATGAGCGTTTTATCATGATATTTATTTTGGAGTTTATTGTGTGAGCGTTTTACGAGCGTCACATGATAGTATATTTTGGTCATGAGCGGTTTACAAGCGTTTAACATTTGTTATCAGGTGGGAGCCGATTTATGTAATAACGAAGATTTTAAGCGTACGTTATGTGATATTGTGTAGACGGATTCAATTAGTCCTTCTGAGTTTGAGGATAAATGGCAGACGATAATTGTTTAGTTTGAGATTGACAAGAATAAATGGCCTAATGATATGTATGAAATCAGATTTGATTGGATACATGCTTTTTATAGAGATGAACCTTCGTCTGGATTGATGCGTATAACATCAAGATCAGAGTGCGAAAACCATTTTTTCGGTCAAGCTACAAATTCTCAGTTAACACTAGTTGAGTTTTTCAACCATTTTAATTTTGGTATGGAGATACATAGATACAATGGCAGACGATGTGATCATGAAAGTAGGTACACGTATCCTGAGTTAGAAACCATAAGTTATCTTGAAAGGGAAGTGTGTCATTCGTCATTTTTGAAAACCCAAAAACCTGACCCATTTTAAATTTCCGACACATTTCGGATCTTCATTTATTAATAAAATGGTGAATTGTTTTTGTATTTATGTTCATGATATTGTTTATGTTTACAATGTTGTTTTTATTATTTATGATGGTACAAATTTAATTCTAAGTAATATCATCTTCCTTTAATCAATTAAGTCAAAGACATTTAATGAGTTATAAAAACATTCAATTGGTCAAAAATAATGATTTCAAGCCTTATGACTAGCCATCAAATTAACTCACTTTGACCTTGTTATTAATGATTTTGAGACTATATAAAGCTCATTCTCAACAAGTTATTTGCATAACTAATTTACACTCAAAATCATTTAAGCTTGTCAATTTCTGTCAAGTCTTAAGTTTGACTTTCAAAAGACAACTTCTCAAGAAGTATTATTTTCTTCTTCTTTTGTTATACAATCCCCGGGTAATGTTTATTTCTTGTCATTACGCATAAAGATTGTTACCATGATGACAACCCAAACGAAATTCATGGAGACATATCATCCTTCGTAGTTGGCTCGGTTATGTTCGGCTTATGAATTTTATGTTTAAAAGTCAACTTTTATTTTTACAAACTAATAATCAAGAACAAACATTTTTTAACATACTACTTCATCATTTTCAAATTATGTTACTCACAAACCCGACTCAATAACCGGGTTCGTGTCCGACCAAAAAACGAACCACTCGTTAGAATAGTTTTCTTAAATAAATGTTCGGTTGGAACATAATGGACTCATCTAAATTAATTAATATTTAATATAACTTATTTGTTTTTCTAAGACTAAAATAAAGTAACTTAACAAATCAAATAACCAAAAGCTTTTTTTAATAAACCCAATATATATATATATATTTTATTTATAAATTGCTCTGCCATAAACCGAACGTCCTCGCCAAATTACTTTCTTTTCGCAAATTATTTTTAAACCTAGCTATTTTTTATCTGGGGTCGTTCGTTGAACCGAACTTTGTCGGTTCACTTGCTTAAAGGCATTTATCGCTCTCGACTCTCTTACTTAACACGTGAGTTTTTCATAACCCCTTTTTAACTCTTTTAATATTTTTGGGGTGTAACATGTCACAAGTTTTTATTTCGTTAGTTATGCACTTATTTACAAAACGATTCACATTTATTATACATGCTAATACTATTCTTGCATATTGTTTATGATTATACGTGAAATTGCTTGCAACGTGTTTACTGTTTTTGTGATGGAAGTTATGCAAACGCATACACATAGTGGGAGGGTCCGACGGGACGTACCTGCGCCGTCTAATGTTACGACTTCGGTTGTTTACGTAAGGTGGTTCTCATTTCCCTGACTTTTGCGGCTTCGGCTAAATGAACGGGAGGACGACACTATTTGATTTCATTTACATTATGTTTGAATGTTTATTGCATGAAGATTGTTGAATCACACATTTTCTATATATTTATATACGCAAAAACTTATGAAAACTCACCAGCATGTGTCGTTGACAAAATATATTATTTTAAACATGCTGCTAGTTGATACGATGAAGTGATTGGACAAGAAAATTAGTTATACCTTAGGATTATTTCAATGAATAATATTTGCTTCATTTAGATGTGATGTTTTTTTGTCTAATTATCAAACTATTTGTGTACTTGCGAAATTATGAAATAAAATAAATATATTGTCACTATTAATAGTGTTACGGGCTTATTATTGATCTGTACGTTGCACCTGGGCGTATTCCGCTTAAGCCGGGGTGTTCAAGATGAAATGAATGAAACCATTGGTGGTGTTTCACAATTCAGTGCTTCTGAAGAAGAAGGAGGTTATTTGAGGTGTGAATATGGGATTTTAATGCGTATGTTCCAGGATTCTTGGAGGTACTTATGAGCGTTTAATAAGCATTTTTAGTTTTAAAATTGTTTAACATTAAACCAATTAACCCGAGCGTTTTCATTGTTTTTTTAGGTTGTGTTTAAGGACGATGAATTTGGTGAAACGTCTACTGCAACATGTTCTTGCAAAAGATTTGAACAATATGGTTTATTTTGTCGGCATATTTTCTACGTCATGAATATGTATCAAGTTAAGAAATTCCCGAAAAGATATATAAATGATCGATGGAGAAAATAGGCTGCGGTGAATATCAGAACAGTTCAAATAACAGAGTTTGGTAATGGTAAGAACAAGAAGATCAAAGAGATTTCAAGAGAAAAAAAATATGCTGGTGGATACCTTATCAACAGTTATGTTGCAGATATCGATGAATTGATAAAAGTGAGAGATGAGATGAATTTGATGATTGAAAAAGCAGACTTAACTCGGTATGAAAGAGTACGTCCATCTAAAAGGGATAGATTTGCTACTGTTTTAGGATTAGAACAACCATCAAAAGTTACTGTTCGTGTGCCTATTGTAATAAGGAACAAGGGCCGTGGCTCACACAAAAGAGTCAATTCAAAGAAAAAGATAGTCATTAGTCGATATGGGAAGAGTTACAGGGAGTGTCAGATTTTTCACAAACCTGGCCACAATAGTAGAACTTGCAAAGCATTGAAATAGCAACAATGAATGTTTAGTGAAGCGTATTTTAAGCGTTTTAGTTTGAATGAATGTTTAGATAGAATCAAGCGTATGTGTAGCGTTTTAGACAGAAAGAGATAGCCATTGGTTTTGGTGTTTTACTGTATTGTTTTGAAGAACGTGGCTTGTATAATAATATTCTTAGATAAGCATATGAAAAGCATTTAGATGTGCATGTAATTTCAACCACTTTTTATTTATAAAACACGCAGGTAACATAGAATCAGATTATAGCAAAGTACGATTACAAGATCAGATAAAACAAAAGAAGACAAAAAACTAACATTATCAGACCCCATCACTCCTTTTTCTTGATAATCTCACGCCCAACTTCCTTGAACCCCATGTTGTTTGACACCATTGAAACCGTGTCAACCAAAGTACCATACAATGAGTCGTAGCATGAAGTCTGTTGTTTCAGGTACTCAACAGCTTTTGCCTTGAACTCATTGTTTGGTCACAACAGGAGTTCGTTATATGCATCAAGAGTTTTGGATTTCTCTTGAAGCACATAGTTTCGTGATTCTTGAATGGCGGTGAGAAACTTCTCATCTTTCGGCTTCTCAAGACCCAACTTTGCTTTGACTATGCTCTTCACGGTTCTACCACATGAATACCCTTTTGTGTATTTTCTAAGTTTTTTGAGTGTTTTGTGTGATCTGAATAACAAAACAGATGTTAAATATATAGACATAAAGTTTAATTTTTGGTAGTTGAGATAGAGATATTCAATGCCATTTAATTTGGATGTAGGCTATCATCATCACAGAAATAGTTTTTCCAAATAAGTTGAGTAGTCATAAATGTAATTTATGAATTTTTAAGCGTTTTTAAGCGTAGGATATATATTTTTTAATTTTTGGTAGTTGACATAGTAATTTAATGTAATTGATTTTATGCAGGCTATCATCACAAAAATATTTTCCCAATTTTTGGCAGGTGGGTAGTAATAAATGTAATTAAGTTCTGAATAAAACTAGATTAAAAAAATAGCTTTTAACCAGCTACAGTTGTTTAGCATATTACAAGCGTGTTAGTGAGTCTAAATGTTTTGCCTTTTTTTTGTCTTGAGCGTATTACAAGCATGGGGAAACTTATGTTCTTGATAAAATTAAGAAAACAGTTGTGAGCGTATATCAAGCATCTCATACTTATGTTCTCACACCGTTTTATGTTCCCCCGCGAGTATACAGTTGTGAGCGTTGTTCAAGCGTTTTGTCTTTTTATTCTGTTTTGGTCCGTGAACCTACAGGTGTTTTGTATTTTTATTGTGTTTTTTACTATTTGGTTTGTGAACCTTTTGTAATATATATACTATATTTTGTTACACTTATATCCACACATTTCAAATTTTGTTTTTTCAGTTATAATGTTTGGCTCATCATCATCATATTCACCATCTTATAAGGAAGCTTTGAAGAAGCAGATTGAGGACCAGATCGCAACAAACAAAGCTTGTCGTGAAAGGATAACACATGAATTAGTGATGCTTAGTAATAATTTGGATTCGAGGGATGTTATTGCAAAATTTATTGTCCGAATGCCTGCTAGTACTATCCGAGATCTTGCTGTTTATGATTAATTTAGGGAAGAATGAGTTTGAACAATATAAAGTATTAGGCAAGGCAATTCTTGAACAAAACCGCTCTAAAGTTCGAATTTCTCATGTCACTATTAGACTAGTGTGTGTGAGTGGCTTTATGTGACGAGTGTTTTATGAGCGTTTGCTATGTTTTTGTTTATCATGTAGTGATGTGTGTTTTGGTAATAATTATATTCCAATGTTATGTTAAAGACACCAATTTTGTTGTTGCAAAATACACATCATAACAAAGTGCTAACATAAGACCATGTAATAAAACACATAACAAAGTTTTGAAATAAGTCAAATTAGTTGTTGCCTTTTTTGAAGTTTAGAAATCAACTTCGCCCCGGATAAACTAGTTTTGTTATTTTCATTAAATGTCTGCGTCTTCTCGATAAGAGTATCTCTTTTCTGGTTTATATCTGACAGGAGGATTTGGCTCAAATACTTTGCCCTCAACCTTTTGTAAGGCCTCGTCACATGTGCCTTACTTTGGACGTTGGATTTACTCATAAACACAGTTCTAAATATCAGAGTTAATTAAAACTTTTGCGGAATAATATTAAAGTCAACCATTCATTACATAAGTCACCATTTAAAATAGTATAAAACATGCCTTTTATTCAAACATAAACAACAGAGTGTTCGAATGCCAACCTCTTTATTCAACTTGCCATGTGTCCCTCTTCAAGCCAACTGTCTCATCCTACTCACCTGCGTGCATACTAAAAGTCAGCTACACTGAGTGAGTTCCAGTTAATCACATAACATACAACACATTCATAATTTCATACTTTCGTTCATACTTTATACTTTCTTACATTCATTCATTATACACTCACTTATCTTCATATTTTATTTCTTTCATTTTGATACCTTACATTTTAAAGAGCAATACGCCCTACATTCCTCGAGTATTATTAGGGCACGGTTCCCTCTTGCCTAAAATATTATTAGGGTTCGGTTCCCTCTTGCCTCGAGTATTATTAGGGCCCAGTTCTCTCTTGCCTCGAATATTATTAGGGTTCGGTTCCCTCTTGCCTCGAGTATTATTAGGGCCCGGTTCCCTCTTGCCTCGAGTATTATTAGGGCCCGGTTCCCTTTCGTTACCATACAACCTTACAACCAGACATTACCTTTCTTAGTCATTATTATATAACATTTATACATACTAATCATACATGCAATATTCATTTATACCATACTCATTTCATACTTACCACACATTACCTTCCTTAACAATACGTGCAATATCCCAATATCGTTCACGTACTGTCAAGCATTCATTCATAACTATCACATTCATCATTAAGACATACACTTACAATTTAAGGTAAGTGTATTAACATTCGCATTGAGTATGCACACAGCCCCGAAACATATCAAGGAATGAGGATAGAAACTCACCTGAATCCCATTGTGTTCTCCGTTAATCGTGATCCCTTTCTTTAAATGAGCTCTGCTAACTGTATAATAGTCACGTGCATCAATACTTGTCCTATCATACTATTCGTATTTTAGCCAAATGGCTAAGTCTGGTCTATTCTAATGGTCTCGTTTTAGATTACAGTTTATTTAGAATATTTTTGTGATGTAATGTATTCTTTTCTTTCTTTTCTTGTATTCATTAGCATTGTTTTCTATTAGATTACATTTTACTTAGAATCTGTATTCAATTCATAGCACTTAACATACTCTACACTCGAATACATTGGTGTATTCGAGTGTACATACATGTATTCAATTCTTGTGGTGTAATTGAGTCTACCATGCAATCGAGTCTACCCATAAACGTTTCCTTAACCGTTTTCGACCAAAACTTGACCCGAGTGACCATAAAGCTTGGACCTTTATGGTCCAAAACGTTCAAGGATAGATCTAGGGTTTCTTATGATCCGTATACATCCATGAGTTCATTAAATCCATTTTAAACATCAAGTTTACATTTTTATGGTCTAACTACACCCGATTTACTATCCTACTATGTTTCATGCATAACCGACCTCGTTTACCTGTTCTTTTCACAAACCGAGCACTACTCGTTTTACCCGAAAGGAACCAACTAACCAGTTTACCATTAAGTTCATTACTTTATCAATAATCGTGACCCGATCTATCATCCTACCAATTTTCATGTAAATCCGCTCATGAAAAGTAAGCCCTTTTAACAAAAATGTACCTTTGAGGTTTTTGTCTAAAATCACTCGAGAGGCCAAAACCATATCAAACGAACTCCGATTTGAGTGATTCAAGCGGCAACGGAATCGTCTTGTCCCGATATACAAACTCATCAGCTCGCCTTCACCGGTAACCGCAGCTACAGTCTCCGGAATAGCTACAAATTCGCCGGAATCTTCACTTTTGAGCTGCTATGGTTTTGCTGATAAAAACTGGACTTCCTGACCTCTGACCGAAGATCTAATCGGTGAAAATATTCAACTATATACCATGAACACTCAGTTAAAATTTGAGACCGATCTGACTGTTAGATCTCCGGGAATCTTTGTGTCTTTGTGGGTGGTTTTCTCAAAGGATAAGGGTTTTAAGGGGTATTTATACTCCCTTAAGCCCATGGACCTTAGGACCATCTTTCCTCTTTGGTCTATAATTAATTACATCTAATTAGCCTACTTATCCTTCCATCTTTATTATTTTATTATTTCTCTACTAACTCAAGCAAACTTTTCCACCATAATTAAATAATATATTAAATATTATTCTTAGAAATTCCGAGATGTTACAAGTCTACCACCTTATAAGAGATTTCGTCTTCGAAACCTGATTAGTCCTTGTAAATGGAATATTTCCTGTATTCACATAATTTATTTAGCTTCCTGACTTACCGGTTTATCCTTAGCCTTACAATCAACGAGTGATGTTAATTAATTTTAGCTTTCTTAGGTAGATTTTCCATGAAGTCCTCGATGGTATGCTTCCTTATCCAGACTTTTCAAGTCCCCATCATCTCCTTACGCATGATTTTCTTTCTTTTCCTTCAAACGGAAACGTTACACTTACTATCACAACACTTAGCTCTGGATGACCCTTCTGTCCAGTTACAACTTTTAGCAAATATACCAATTTGCAATATGTTTAAAACATATTAATTCAAAAAAGGAAACTTTTCCAGTTTTTCCTAGAGGATTACTTCTTAAAATCCCTTTGTCTATTCCTTGAGATATAACACTTCTTGCAATTCTTGAGCACATCCATAGTTTAACTTGTCGGAAAACTCCTTAAGTTACCATTTAAATCTTCTTTCATTCTCAGCTCTGTATCAACACGTAGGGTTCATGAGTTATAGCTGTCAAGGTAGCTTGATCATGAAATACATGGTGATACATCTTCCCTTTCTTGACTAATAAAAGTCTCACCTTGTACTATGAATCCATTGTTGTTTGATGCTGCATATCAGGCCGTCTGAAATATAAAAAACAATCGTCTGAATCGACTTCCTTTCCGAGCATGTCTTGACTTTCATATAGGCATTTGCAATACCATTTTGTCTTTGTCGTTCTAGATTACTCCCTTCTCATGATCACATGATTAAGAGCCACAACACTAATCATTCGTGTTAAGACTCAATTCAAATAAACGTAAGTTTAAACCATATCTACGCTTTCCTTGCATGTCTTCCATCTTTTGTCCTTGGTTTCTAGCATCCTCTTGCGGTGTGACTTCCGAACCACATTCGTAACACTTGTGGTTGTTCTTATTAGTATAGGCAAAGTATCATGTCTATCCACAACTATCACATACCATGAGCTCATCTTCGTTTGACTTCTATGTAATGGTTTCACTCTCATCAGTATCTACCTTCATTATAATCAACTTCTTTCCTTTCAAAACCTTGATGTAAACCGAGCATCTAGACTTATGAGCATCATCTAGGAATTGATCTCGAAGGTCTCCATGACGTGGAATCCTCAGGCGACCAAATCTGATTTTTACATCATAAGTATTCCATTACAAATCTCGGCATAACCCAAAATTATTCCTTTTTCATCTTGATATTATCCTTTATAACTCCTACTGCGCCTCGCGAATCTCGCTCAAGAAATTCGAAGTGCTATCTACTTAATATGACTTAATCGTCGGGATAACCTCTCACATTTACGGCCTAGTGTGTCAGCGACCACATTAGCCTCACTAGGATAATACATGATTTCACAATCATAATACTTTATCATCTTTAACCATCTTCTTGTCTCATATTCCGCTCATTCTGCTTGAAGAGATATCCAAACTCTTATGACATGTATCAATGGTACACCTTGAAAACCTATCATACAGTAGCTCTTTCTTCAGCGTTTCCAACACTTCTCTCAAGTGTTTAGCGTGGTTGAACTTATCCCTTGAATAAATCAAAACTATCATCAATTAAGGCAATAACAGATTTGTCCAACATCTGATGACAAACCCTATTCATCATAACCATAAATGTTGCAGGAACATTCTTCAGTCCAAACTATATCACGAGAACTCTTAGTGTCCATATCGTGTTTGAAACCTTGTCTTAGGGATGTCTGCCTCTTTTACTTTCAACTGATGAGAGCCTGCTCCGAGGTCTATTCGCGAGAACCAACTAGCACCTTGCCGATTGAACAAATCATCAATCCGTGGAACATATATCTATTCTTCACTGTAGCTCGTTCAACTTGTGGTAATCTATACACATTCTCATTCTTCCGTCTTTCTTCTTCATGAACATCACTGGTACACCCCGTAGGAAAACACTCGGCATTAGAACACCTTTCTCGAGTAGTTCTTGCAGTTTGGACATTAGCTATTTCATCTCGGACGACGCCAGGCAGTAATGTGCTTTCGCAACGGGTTGTGCTCCTGGTGTTAACTCTATCTGGAATTCTACCTCTCGTTCAAGTGGTAATCTTGGAAGGTCCTCTGTGAACACTTATGGATAGTTACACACTATAGGAACATCTTTCACTTCTTTCTTCTCGGCCGTAGCTTTGACAATATACGCCGGGTAGGCACCGCACCCTCGTCTTAACAACCCTTCAGATTTTATCATCGGAATGACTTTAAGCCCTGAACTTTCCTTAATACTATAAATTGTCACTGTACCGCCATCCAAAGACATAAACCTTATCAACTTGCTCTTACATGTTATATGAGCCTTAGGCTCAAACATCAAATCCATTCCCAAACGACATCGAACTCTCTTAAGTTTGAACATAAAGAGTAGCAAGGAACTCACGTCCCTCTAGTTCTACCTTACAATTCTTAACCAGTCTCATACTTTAACGAAAGTATCGCTAGTGGTCTCTTCCATAAAGTCTCAGGTACACAACTATATTCTTCTTAGTGTCTTCTTTCATATTCGCTACACTATGTATTCTCGTCCTTTCATTCCTTTTCAATTAGGATGCCTTGACATTCACCCGTCCCTCTCGATCATCTATGCTTTTATCATCATTCGCTTTGTCACTCATGATCCCAGCAAGTTCCTTTATGGAGTTAACCATCACATACATACTACATTTCTAGATTGATTATATTTTGCTTATCTCCGTTTCTTTCATGTTGCTTCCACTTGGACTTCCCAGTTCGGGCTGCCTTTGATGCTTCAGCGAACATTGTTAGCATTGTAGTGCGAACAATTTAGCAACTCCATTAATATTTGACTACCAGCTCCAAGTGTGAACCTTCTTCATTACTTCCTAAAGTTGAAGTCCTACTGCTTTCGTATATCGCTTTGTCACCTTCTTCAAAAAGGGTTTCTGGTTGGAACGTGTCTTACCACAGCGTCCAGTACGACCTCCTTTGTATCAGTCATCTATATTATCTCTAAGGAAACACAAACGTTATCACTCTAGGAATTATTTAGCACACGATTCGTAAGGTAAGTAGTTAATGACAGTGGCCAAGTGTAATTAACTCTTTACATTACTCCTCAAGTTCTACATACTTCTCTTTATGATTTCACTTGTGCTAGTTCCTATTTCTCACACAATAATTTAAACATACATATAACCTACATTCTTATCTCTAGAAATTAAGCTAGCATACACTCATTCCTTTCCTAGCAATTAAGCTAGCATACAAACATTCTTTCTATAGCAATTAAGCTAACTTCCTTACACATTCTTATATTATACATGAAATTAGTCATGTACTTTACCTTTATCGAGCTTGCTTAAGTGACACATGGCTTTCTTGAACTGGCATCTTCTTTCTTTTCTTACTTACGTCCCATTCTCTGTTCGAGTCTAAGCACGTTGGGTGCTTAATTATCTCGAACTTATGCTCTGATACCAACTTGTAAGGCCCCGTCACCAGTGCCTTACTTTAGACGTTGGATTTACTCATAAACACAGTTCTAAATATCAGAGTTAATTAAACATTCATGGAATAATATTAAAGTCAACCATTCATTACATAAGTCACCATTTAAAATAGTATAAAAACGTCTTTTATTCAAATATAAACAACAGAGTCTTCGGATGCCAGCCTCTTTATTCAACTTGCCATGTGTCCCTCTTCAAGCCAGCTGTCTCATCTTACTCACCTGCGTGCATACTAAAAGTCAGCTACGTTGAGCGAGTTCTAGTTAATCATATAACATACAACACATTCATAATTACATACTTTCATTCATACTTTATACTTTCTTACATTCATTCATTATACACTCACTTACCTTCATATTTCTTTCTTTCATTTTCATACCTTACGTTTTAAAGACCATTACACCCTAAATTCCTCAACTATTATTAATGTCCGGTTCCTTCTTTCCTAGAATATTATTAGGGTTTGGTTCCCTCTTGCCTCGAGTATTATCAGGGCCCGGTTCCCTGTTACCACGAATATTATTAGGGTTCGGTTCCCTCTTGCCTCGAGTATTATTAGGGCCCGGTTCCCTCTTGCCTCGAGTACTATTAGGGCCCGTTTCCCTCTTGCCTCAAGTATTATTAGGGCCCGGTTCCCTTTCGTTACCATTCAACCTTATAACCATACATTATCTTTCTTAGTCATTATTATTATTATTATTATTATTATTATTATTATTATTATTATTATTATTATTATAACATTCATACATACTTATCATAGATGCAATATTCATTCATACTTTCTTTCACATACTCATTTTATACTTACCACACATTACATTCCTTAATAATACGTGCAATATCCGAAGATCGTTCACGTACTGTCAAACATACATTCATAACTATCACATTCATCATTAAGACATACACTTACCATTTAATGTAAATGTATTAAAATTCACATTGAGTATGCACACAGCCCCGAAAACATATCATGGAATGGGGATAGAAACTCACCTGAATCCTGTTGCGTTCTCTGTTAATCATGATCCCATTCTTTAACTGAGCTCTGCTAACTGTATATCCATGAGTTCATTAAATCCATTTTAAACATCAAGTTTACATTTTTATGGTCTAACTACACCCGATTTACTATCCTACTAAGTTTAATGCAAACACCGACCTCGTTCACCCGTCCTTTTCACAAACCGAACACTACTCGTTTTACCCGAAACGAACCGACTAACCCATTTACCGTCAAGTTCATTACTTTATCAATAATCATAACCCGATCTATCATCCTACCAACTTTCATGTAAATCCGCTCATGAAAAGTAGCTTTTTTAACAAAAAAGTACCTTTGAGGTTTTTGTCTAAAATCACCCGAGAGGCCCAAAACCATATCAAACGAACTCCGTTTTTAGTGATTCAAGCGGCCACGGAATCGTCTTGTCCCGATCTACAGACCCATCAGCTCTCTTTCGCCGGAAACCGCCGCTACAGTCGCCGAAATCTTATTTTTTGAGCTGCTATGGTTTTGCTGATAAAACCGGACTTCCCAACTTTTGATCGAAGATCTAATCAGTGGAATTCTTCATTTATATACCATAAATACTTAGTTAAAATTTGAGACCGATCTGACAGTTAGATCTACGGGAATCTTTGTTTCTTTGTGGGTGGTTTTCTCAAAAACAGGAATTGGAGAAGTATGTGTTTTTGATGGTGTAGGCTATGGTGTAGAGATATATGGAAATGGAAAGGATTAGGGTTTTAAGGGGTATTTATACTCCCTTAAGCCCATCTTTTCTTTTTGGTCCATAATTAATTACATCTAATTAGCCTACTTATCTTTCTATCTTTATTATTTTATTATTTCTTTACTAACTCAAGCAAACTTTTCCACCATAATTAAATAATATATTAAATATTATTCTTAGAAATTCCAGATGTTACACCTTTTTAGATGATTTACTTGTTTAGGACATTCCTTGTAAAATCTCCACCCCCATGGTATTTCCCCATCATATGTCTCCATGCGTCTCATAGCAAAAACCCCACAATCTACTCCATTTTCGGTTGTTCTCCATGTCATCCTTAATCTACTGATTGTAGCTTTTTGGATTCGTTCAGCAATAGGGTGATTGATTTTCTTTAGATACATGTAAAAGACGTTTCTCTAAAAAGCATTTAAGTATATCACAAATTTATAATAGATATGGGAGTTGTATATTTTTGTTGAGAGTTTGTTAAGCATTTACAAGGATTTCAGGATTCTTATTGTATCTTTCTTCAAAAAGTCTTTTGATCGCTTTTTCTTTGTCTTCTGGTCTTTTAAACTTTTTATCAGCTGGTATTTCCTGATTTGCACTATTGTCAAGTAACTTTATCACTCTTGTTTGAAGATAAAAAGCAACCACATAGAAGTGATCATTTTGTAGAATTGGCACGAGGAATATAGCAACTTTCTTACATAAGTTGATTTCAGACCTTATTATCTCTTTTTCAATGTGGTCCGTAAACACATTGAGTCTTTGTTCTTCTGTGTAACCACCTGCCTCATCATAATGGGCACTTCTCTACATAAGAATTTAATGTAGATTTTCAAGCGTTTAATAAGCGTTTTATAAGAGTTTAAAGTCAATAGGTAGATTAACTCATACCAGCTAAGTGCTTGTAGCGAAGAACCTGAATGGTGATTCTGTAGATTTTTTCTTTTCTTTATAATTCATCAGTTCACAGAATACATCCATTGCACTTGTTGTTACATACAAACCAGGACACAAAATCTCAAAAATCACCTTAAATGATTATGTGTGATCAGACTTGAAAACCTCCTCCCATATGACTTCAATACAAAAAATATATACTCTGAAATTATTTTTTCATCTTCTGTCACACTTGTGGATATGTCAACATCTCTTAAAAGATTTGATGATTTCAACGCAGGAGCTGACATTCTATTGCTTTCTTCTTTCACCAAACCTTTGTTTTCATGTTCTTGTAATGATGATACAGGATATGTAATTTTGGGTATCATCTTTGAGGTTGATTTCGGTGTTACAAAATTTTCACTTGGAGACAAACCGGTGCCAACTTTTAATTCTTGTTTTTTCTCTTCAACTTTACTAACTGAAAAACAAAAAGGACAAGTAATTGTATCAGTTTACAAAATTTCTTCTATAAACTGGGTTTTTTTGTGTTTTACCTATGATATCTTCAAAAGTTCCATAAGTTTTCATATGATCAACATCATCTCTGATTTCACCTCCTTTTTGTTCACTAATAACTGCACTAGACTCCTGAGCATTTGTATGAACATGCACCATATCATCTCCAAGTGATGTAGCTGTAGAATTTGTAAAGCAATAACTATGAGCATTTAACAAGCCTTTTATACATGAAAATGTAAACAACATTTGATACCTTCATGTTCTTTAAAAATTTCACTACATACTGGAGCATTTGCAACAGTATGTTCCGTCTGGTCTCCCTTTAATCCAACTTGTGTATCTTTCATGTAAAATATAAAAAATAATAACATGAGTGTTTAATGAGCGTTCAATGTGTATGAAAAGAAATTTAACTATAATTAAATACCTTCCTTAGACCACTCAAGTACTGTAGTAACAACTGCATCAAGTATATTATTCCCTTCTAGTTCTGTTACTATAATTTCATCATCATTAGTTGCACCGGATTCTTTGTTTACTTCAGCTGCATTACCAACGACAACTACCTCTGTCATATAAAATTTTAAATAATAATATGACCGTTTGTTGAGCTTTTAAGGTGTATAAAAGAATTTTTTTTCTAATTATATACCATCTTGAGCCCCCTTAGCCCCTGCAGTGACAACTTCATCACCAACCACTGCATCACCATCCACCACATCACTAACCACTACATCACCAACAGTTGCACCAGATACTTTCTTTTCTTCAGATTTGTTATAAATTTCAGGCACCACTGTGATTAAAAATTTAGATATGAGAGTTTGTTGAGCGTTTTTAGTATAAGTATAACTATAATAGTACCAATACCTTCTTCACTTCTTCACCAATAACTGCATCACCAACGATAACATCTGAATGAACTGAATCAATTAAGACAACAGTATAAGAAGTGAGAACTTTTAAGGATATATATATTGTAGGTCCCCCGGGGCGTCGCTGATCAATACGAGATCCACATGAGGTCTAGGAGTGCGGAATCCTCCTAGACTCGTTTATGGTGTAGGAGACGAAGAACACGATTATACACAAACCAACACACGAACAAACACACGAATGGGATAAACGAATCTGAAGATCTTTTATATAATAACCAAACACGTTACATACCGAACATAAACAAATGACGGCCGACCCGAGGTGAGCTCTACCTCGGTTCGTCCCGCACGACTCTCCCTCTCGGTTTCTCTCTAGACAATTGACAGCTACACAAAACACACTCTAACTTTCTGGATACTAAACCCTAAACAAGACACATATATATATAAAACCAACTTCGCGGGCTTGGGCTTGGGCCAGTAGGCGAAGTTGTTCCAACTTCGCCTATGGCGAAGTTGTTATAACTTCGCCTATGGCGAAGTTGTTCTAACTTCGCCACTTCGTTTCCGCTGGTCAGAATTGCATAGCGACGGTCACAAAATGCACCAACAGACTCCCCTTTGACCGTTTCTCTCAATTCTAACAAACACAAAATATCATCTGTTACAAAACATGCACCAACAGACTCCCTCTTAACTGATGATCTTCTGTTTGCTCCTTCTTGTAGGACTCGATTGCACTGTGATCTTCAAACTTGAACTTCACATATACATGCAACATCCATCCTGTCTTCAACCAGCCGTGTCTGAAACTGTCATGTAGCTTCACAAATCTACCAATCACCCGGCGTCTTCCATATCAGATCTCCCCTTCAGTGTAAGCTTCTCCGACTATATCGATTGAGGTCTTTGACATGCATGCATCCCCGTGCCTAATTGATCATCTCAACCAATCACGTGAAGTTCTTCTAACTTCACCAACACGTGAAGTTCTTCTAACTTCACTAACACGTAAAGTTGGGCTCCCTCCACAACTTCACCAACACGTCGGAATTGTATAGTAAGATAAGGTTCAATCTTCAACTACTCAACATCAAGTGATCAATTTCATCACAAAACCACCTTGACAGAATCTAACACACATGACCATTAATTAATTCTAAGCATCTTCAATCACCATGGATAACGATCAAGAACATAAACACTTTAATTCCCGATTAAATCCAACTTGCTTCAAAATTTTCACTTTAATAAATAAGCATCACGTTTCAGGATCCAATTCTCGAACGCCTTGAAAATAACATAAATAATATGCTCTGACCGCAATCCAGTAATGACGAAAACCTTCAGTTCAATTTGACTTTCTTCAGTTGGTCAACCTCGAACAACAACAATTTCTTTGCCCAAAAACACCCAAATATGTGTCAATATACAGTTTCAATCAAAATCCCATTCACAATTTCAACTCTATATCCAGAGTTGACCCGTATTTGTTCACACGTAAGACCAAGAGATACCAAATTTCACTCGTTGACGGAACAACGTCTTCGGTCTCACAATAATCGTGTACACCTGGCCATTCAGACGAAAACTCCAAACAATTTTTTTTTTAACTTCGCCCATAGTCAACTTCGCCTGAAAGTCAACTTCGCCTAAAAGTCAACTTCGCCCCTCATTAACTTCGCCTGACTATAACTTCGCCTAAAAGCCAACTTCGCCTGTCCATAACTTCGCCTAAACCCTAAAATTTAAGCGACAACTTCGCCTGAACCCAGTAACTTCGCCTGCGGCGGCTGTTCGGCCAAAAACGCATCAGAAACGTGCCAGAAACACCAAAACGCAGATCTCGAACCATAGCATAAGAGCCTAAGGCTTTGATACCACTTGTAGGTCCCCCGGGGCGTCGCTAATCAATACGAGATCCGCACGAGGTCTAGGAGTGCGGAATCCTCCTAGACTCGTTTATGGTGTAGGAGACGAAGAACACGATTATACACAAACCAACACACGAACAAACACACGAATGGGATAAACGAATCTGCAGATCTTTTATATAATAACCAAACACGTTACATACCAAACATAAACAAATGACGGCCGACCCGAGGTGAGCTCTACCTCGGGTCGTCCCACACGACTCTCCCTCTCGGTTTCTCCCTAGACAATTGACAGCTACACAAAACACACTCTAACTTTCTGGATACTAAACCCTAAACAAGACACACATATATATAAAACCAACTTCGCGGGCTTGGGCTTGGGCCAGTAGGCGAAGTTGTTCCAACTTCGCCTATGGCGAAGTTGTTCTAACTTCGCCACTTCGTTTCCGCTGGTCAGAATTGCATAGCGACGGTCACAAAATGCACCAACATATATATATATATATGTATAAGAAGTGCATATGGTTGAAAATTGAAAGAGAATTAGATTTTTTTCTCACATAAATTAAGGAGTGACTTGTTTTTCATAGTCTCACTTTCTTTTGTTTTGGGAATCACATTATTATTGAATCTGTTTTCTTGTTCCCAACACCTAGCAAAGATATTGTGATTTGATGGATGTTTTTCCTTTCCTTCATGGACCAATTCACTGATTTTTGAGCAAAGTCTATCAAATTTCTCTAACGTTTTATCCATTTCCTTATTCCAAGACTGTAAAATGAAAATATAGTTATTAATTAATTTAAAATATTCAATTAAGCAAATGTCTCACCTTCTCTTCCTTTGTTTCTTTTGGTGGTAGGTAAGCAAGTATCCCAGATATCTATAGTGGGGTTATATAAAAGTTGACTAGCTATTGTGTGTGTGTGTTCCCAGTGGCATTTGCAAACTAAAATGTGAATACATATCATCATCATCATCATCATCATCAAAATCTCTTTCGACAGTGTGATCGGCATTATCTGTTTCCGTTTCACTTTGCCCATATGTTTGATTGTATATTAATGTTTGTTATAAATGTAGCATTAGATGAAATACATATGAGAGAGTTTTAGATGAAAATAACAAGTTTTCTTACCTTGTTTTTGGTTCTCACCATCCTCATCAGCCTAATGCATTGCTTTGTCACCAGCAGCCACTAATTACTTTGTTTTCAGATTTCTCTTTTTCTGCAGGTTTATCAGCAGACGCAACACCAACTGTATTAGTAGCAACATCCTCAGGAATTATCTTCTCTGCACAGTTTTCATCATTTGCAGTCTCACCAGTAGATGCAGTCTCACCAGCAGCTGCAACACCAACTTTACCAGCAGTAGTTCCAACATAAGCAGCATTAGTTGCAATCTCATCCATTCCTTTGTTTGCAGTTCCAACATCAGCAGCCACACCAACCATTTAAACATTCTCATACACAACAACGTATTCCTCATGTTCATCATTTTCAACATCATCTTCTAAAGGAGGTTCATTATTATATAAGTATCTCTCCATCTTGGTAAGAGTTGTTGTTATGTAGTTGATTTCAGGTGTTGTGACGGGAGCCCCAAATGGACCATATTTTTCTGGTACTCATGTGTGTAAAGCATCACAAGTAAGGTGATTGGACCGTTGTATTGATCATTAATATCCTTCCAGTCTTCCTTTGTCATATTCAGGTTTTCAATCACATAGCTGCACCAATCCATATTTGGAATATATGAGAGTGTCTCGATTGCGGTGATGAATCATTGATTGATTGTTGTTGATTTTGTTATAAATCCAATACATGTGTTGAACAACACAAGGAAATTAATCATAAACGAGTCACCAACTCGTTGATCTTCAGTCAGTTTCTCTCTTACATGTTTTATACTTATTCTTGCAGTTGGGAATTGATTTTTGAACAGTTCTGTAGTTGCATCATCCCCCAATCTTGGTCTACTCTTGTCTAAAACTTGTATTTTATCCATTGGTATCCCAACACTTCATGCACTTTTTTGGGTGTTATCTTAATAGCACGGTTGCCAATGTTCAATTTATTAAAACGTTGATCATAGTTCATCAGCAACCAATGTCCAAACATTGATGGAGTTTGGTTTACTTGTAGTCTTAACATTGATCCAAAACCCATTGCTTCTAAACAAGCCATCTGTTCGGAGTTCATTAACAATATTAAACGGTGCACATCTCACTCACAACTTTTTGTTTATAAATTCAACAAAATGTTTCCTTTGTATTCTCTCAGCTGGTTTCTTTTCTTTAACAACTTTCTTCTTTGGTTGTTGAAAGTATGAGTTAGAGGTACTGTCTTCTACATCTTTCTGCTTTGTTAACAACTTGTTTATTAGAGCTTCAAATTCTGAATCAAACTTTTCTTTAACATGTTTTGTTTTAACCTTTTTCACTCCGACATTAACTTGTTTAGTATTCTTATCAACAGTCTTTCGTTTAACTTCTTTTTATCCCCTGCCTTCATACCTTTAACTGAATCACACATAGAACACTTAATAAATTCCTAGGACTACATTAAGATTAATTGCATATATGCAGATGATACAATCATTACAAACGCTTAATAAACACTTACAACCATATCCAGAATTAATTGCATAGATGCAGATGATACAATCATAATAAAACGCTTACACCATATCCAAAATTAATTGCATAGATGCAGATGTTACAATCATCATAAAATGCTTATAAAACGCTTAAGACCATATCCAGAATTTATTGCATATATGTAGATGATACAATCATCATAAAACGCTTTGTAGACGCTTAAGACTATATCCAAATTAACACAATCACAAAACGCTTATACAACGCTTAAGACAAAAATTAAAGCATAATGCCAATAGAAAAATATAGAATAATACAAAGAAATACAAACGCTTACAAAATCAACGGTTACATTTCTACAATAATTAAACCATAAAACGATTACAGGAATCATAAAAAAAAACACTTGATTTGTTAGTAATCTGAGGTCTATCTTGGTTTTATTTTGATCTTCGTTCCCTTCTCAAAGCGATGGTTTAGGGATCTTCGATTTCTCCATATTCGTTCCGCGTCTAGTGTGGTTCAGTTGATTTAGGGTAGTTGCTGAGTACGCTTAATCGTCGCCGGGTTCTGTTTGATTATTTTGGGAGTGATCTTAGGGATGTTTAGGGAGATTATTTGATGATCTTACCCTTTTAGAAGAATTAAGGCCCGTGTTTTAAAATTTTGATCGGACGCTTGAAGTTGTCGCGTATCTATCGTACGATAAGTCATTAGTGTACAATAACCGCTCTCATACTACTAATTCTACATATTCTTTAAGAAGTGAAAATGAGGAACATTCAATATTATGCATACTTGGTAAAATGACTATCAATCATTGGCCTAGTGGTATGATGTCCCCCTTACAAATATGAGACTGTGAGTTCAAATCCGTACAAGTGTAAAGTATAATTGGAATTTAGATGTTGTAAATAACTAGTTGTGCAAAAAAAAATTATAAAAATATAAAAGGTAAATTGAGCATCAAAGCCCTTTGTCAAAAACATCACAACGCATGTTTGTCTTAAACTAACTAAGTAGACTTTCGGCGCGTTGTGCCAGGTTGATGTTATTGACACTTGTACAATTTATCAAATCACGCAGTACGGCTGCGAGTCGAAATGAATTCAATCAGTTCGGATTACGAAAATATAAATAAACCC
The DNA here is from genome assembly GCF_021521415.1 of Bidens hawaiensis. NCBI lineage: Eukaryota > Viridiplantae > Streptophyta > Magnoliopsida > Asterales > Asteraceae > Bidens > Bidens hawaiensis. Next base: position 83,695 of record NW_027491211.1, read on the forward strand.
AAAATAACATTTGTTAGCGCCCAAATATATCAAATGAAAATAGCAAAAACCACGAGTTGTGTTGGCGAACGGACACCATTTTGGTTGGTATCTAGTTATGGTGCCTAAAGTAAAACAAAACATAATTCATCCATACCTAAATACAACAAGTTAACAATTTAAAATATAAACAAAAAATGCGTTTAAAAAAATCAGGCGCGCTGTAGTTGAAAACTAAAACGAATCGCTGATTCTGGAATCAACAGATAGAAAACACTGTAAAAAAATCTGTGCGTTACGTTCGTGAACTGACACGAATTCGTTCGGTGTCGAAGTTTTATGCACTAAACCGTACTTTTCAAACAAAACCACTAACTGTGGTGGTGAACCGACACGAGTTTGGTCGTATCAGGTTACGAACCGGAATTAAAGCAATAAGTTAATTCGTTCACACCCGAAAAACAAAAATTAACATATTTAAATTTAAAAAAAACAGTGGCGAAAGCCAAAAATATAATCGTGTTGCAGCTGCGAACAGACACAAATTCAACCGGAATCAACGGACAAAAAAAAAAAAACTCACGGTGATAAAACTAAATGCGAGCTGATGTGAATTCGCTCGGAGTTATTCAACGGTATCACCGACAAAAAACCTGCGTTTTGCGGCAATGAACCGATACAAATATAAAAAAACAAATAAAGAGCAAAAAAAAACCGACCAACCACGTGAGGCCACATGGACCAATCACGTGGTTGCATCACCAAAATCTTTGGTGAAGATATCGACAATCTAGTAAGGTGATGGGACACGTAGAACACAAATGTGACCCCGCTTGTGTTGTTCACGAAGAAATTGAATGTCTAAATTGATATGCTTGGTCCGTCGGTGTTAAACTTGATTACATGAAAGTTAGATCATACTAGATAGAATTATCTTAGTAAACCATTGTGGCAAGTGTTAGTGGTCGATGAAGTTCTAGTAACAAATTTTATGGCCAACATATTTCCATGTTGATTATGGCCAACATATTTCAGTAAACCACGACATTCTATTTTGGTGCTCGAACGAAAAATAATGGTTTGTCGTTTTAGATAATAAAGGTTTTTCTGTTTAAAATAATGTAAAAAAAAGTTTTGAAAATGTCTAATATGCTACCTTCAGAGCATGTGGGTTACATAACGTCTAAGATAGATGATAGGGTTAGAAACCGTAAAGAGAAAGAAAACTAGGAGATAGAGAAGACTTACCTAAATTCTGGATACCCTCTAGTAGGTTCGATTCTTTCATTATATAAAAGTTGATTTACAACTTGACCCCCATAAGTAAAACAAACCATAATACATCCCTATATAATGCAAGGTACTTAAAACCCAAATAAACTAAAAATGACACGTATCAATACTCCACCCTTAAAAGATTCTTGACCCCAAGAATAATAAAAAAAAGATAAATAATAATAAAAATAAACTGCAAAATCGGTTTACTCTTTGGTTCGGCCCGTTCCATGGTGGACGCCACTCAAATCTCCCGTTAGCATTTGGAGCAGTTTTATTGACATGCCAGGCAAGGGTGGGGGTGGGTGGGGGGGAGGGGGCACTTGTGTTCCATGGCTACAACTTTAAAGACATAACAACCCTTTCTTTCAGAACGATACCCCCGTAACGAGAAGAATTAAAGCCATTTTCCCATAACATATTATAGTTGGTTTTCTTGATGTAGTGTTTTTGAGCGTTTCTACAAGCTTTTTAGCCCTTATCTCTTGCAAAAAAGCAGTTTATGCGTGAACTCTTAGTAATAAAAAAGTAGGTATAGGCTCAATAAAGGCACCAATACCCCTTATTTCATATTTATCTCAATCATACCAGACTAAGACAAAACAAATTTCAGCAACCAGGATAAGCTTAACTAATGTACCTTTGAATTGTTGTGAACTTAACATGAGAATAGACTGCCCTTGATGCAAACAATCTGATGACTTGAGGAAAAACCCAAAACAACAATTCATATTCTTTATTTTCGATTGATGATCTCTGGTGTGCTTTTCCATTGATTTGTTGACCGGACGATCTTGAAATTTCTAGTGATGCTTGGTAAATTAGCATATAAAATAATCTCTTTCTTGTGAGAAAGTGTATGCTCAACATCTCCTTTATATCTTTTAAGCAAATATCATCCGTTAAATCAGATAAAGGTACTGTTGTATTGTGTTAATGAATAGTGCATCACATTTTGAAAACCTAAATTTATCCTTGTCCACCGTGTTCAAGTTTCTACCACTCTTACATTCAACAAAATGTGTATGTGGAATGTTACTTTACCATACGATTTCAAAATAAGCTTTCTTTTTATAGGCAATATCATTATTCAAGAGTACCCTTTTAATTTGTTGGTTTAGCCGAGTAATATTTTCAAAGGTGACATCAATAATATGCCCATCATACATGGCCTAGATATCTCCGAATTTGATAATTTCAAACCACTTATAATAAGTAAACCAAAAATTCAAGCCCATTATAATATGCAACCAACTCTGGTGTAGACAAAAGGCATGAAAACAAAGGTAGGTAAGACTTTGTAAAAGCCCTTCTAAGCTAATTTTGACACTCCATAATTTGGTTTTTCATTTGTGCCACATATACACCCATGCCTTCACCTTGAAGAGATCCTGGTCTATCACATCAAGAATCAACAAAAAAGTAATGCTTCTTTTATTATCTCCTGGTGACAGCTCTTAACTTGACCCCCATAATAACATCATCAAAAGTACCCACAAATTGGAAACAACAAGCATTTATAAAATTATCAATTCGTCCCCGACCCGTATCACCCCAATAATAATCTTCTTTTATTATCTCCTATTGACACGCTCCTAGCCCGACACTCATATTAACATCATCAAAAGTACCCACAAATCGGAAACCATAATCATTCTTACTTGAATTCTCAATTTGTCCCCAACCTGTGTCACTCCAATAATAATTCAAACGTTTGTCCCTTTCCATGAAGCTAACTCTTTCGTTAAAGTTAAACCCAAGACTCGAACATCTTCATCAGATTTAACCTGATTATCTAATAACCTGAAACTGAACTTATCTAGCCAGGGGCTGAATTGCACCTTCCCATAAATTTTATTTTGCATATTCGAATCTAAAACACCAATTTCACGTTGAACGTTCTTGTGTGTAACAACCCAATGTTCCTATTTAGTATCAAATAAAACACCAATGGTTTCTTGAATCTTATCCCTACTATCAGATTCATCGGTAGATTCTTTAAAATCGTCACCCACTCTTTTAGGCTTTTCATCGAATACATTGTGGGCAGTTTTAATTTCCTTATCACTTTCATTATAACTATGGGTAATCAAACTATTTTCTTGTTGATAAACATACGTGCTTACCATATAATATATTGACACTTCTTGTATCCAGGCTTTAGAAAACGCCTCCTTCAAAGTTAAATTGCTTCTGATAATATGACGCCCCTTAAGAACTTCAGCGAACTCAGGTCTAAGACTAGAGATGAAGAGATATACACATCACACATGTTGATGGTATTAAACTTGGCCTCGAAGGCATCACAATACTCTTGGACTGTTCCTTCTTGATTGAGAGATAAAACTTCCTCCCAATCATTCTCCATTGTACTACTTCGTGATTCTTTTGCAATATATGTTGTTGATGTAGAAGAATCGCTTTTTGCCCTACCGTGTGTAGCCACTGGTCAGGAGGATAGATTGCCTCCGATACCCTTGATAGGGTTAGAAACCGTAAGGAGAAAGAAAACTAGGAGATATAGAAGATTTACTCAAATTCTGGATACCCTCCAGTAGGTTCAATTCATTCATTATATAAAACTAGATTTACAACTTGACCCCCATAAATAAAACAAACCATAATACATCCCTATAGAATGAAAGGTACTTAAAACCCAAATAAACTAATAACGACACGTATCAATACTCCACCCTTAAAAGATTATTGAACCCAAGAATAATCAAAAAAAGATAAATAATAATAAAAATAAACTGAAGAATCCGTTTACTCTTTGGTTCGGCCCGTTCCATGGTGGACGCCTCTCAAATCTCCCATTAGCATTTGGAGCAGTTTTATTGACATGCCAGGCCAGGGGTGGGGGCACTTGTGTTCCATGGCTAAAACTTTAAAGACATAACAACCCATGATTTCAGACCGAGACCCCGTAACGCGAAGAATTCGTGACCAATGTGGCTGTGACCAACGAGGACTCGGAGTGGTGTCCCAAGGAGTGGTGGCCTGAAGTGAGCCAGCTGTGACCAACGTGGCCGTGACCAACGAGGACGTTGGCCCTTAAGGAGGATGCATTGTTATGGACTGAAACCATTGCAAGGTATGAGACTTGTCCCACATCGGTTGTATGGGCAACTGATGTGGGGTTTATAAGCCAAATGGGTTCCTTCACCTATCAGACTAGTCTTTTGGGTTGAGTTTTTTTGTTTGGCTTGTAACGATAGACGTTTGTTTGAATTAGGGATCCTATGTGATATGTGTTATAAAGGTGCAAGCTATTGGATGAAAGAAGTAGTTTCTGAAAGGTGGGGAACAAAAATCAAAATAAATGTATATCACACGCACCAATCGTTTAATTATTTAGATTATTTTTAACGAGTGTTTTACCTGGCGCGTTGTGCATGGACAACTCGGTAAAACCCGGACGATGGTAAAATCAAAGCAGTTGTTAAGTCGACGCGAACTTTGGTAATTTTGGTTACGTTCGTTATGGTATCGAAAACGAAACAAAAAATAAAACAAAACAATATAAAAATGCAGGTGGACCAATGTGGTGGCGTAGATCACTAAAGCTCGGTCGTTGAGGTGATGAATGTATGCAAGTTTAGTCGGTCTCCGTCACCTTCGTTACGGTACCGGAACTAAAACAAAACCAAACTGGCATTCTGTCGGTTTTTGTTAAGTTCGTTACGGTAACAAAACTAAAACAAAATGCGGTGATTCTACGCGAATTCGGTCGATTTCACTTAACAACACAACCATCCAGCCTACACCAAAGTTAATGTTGAAAAACAACCATTCTCACGTATACATAAACATAAATAACACATTTGAAAAAAAATAACCAAAACCATAAACAACTTGAAAAAAGTAACCATGAATAACACATTTGATTAGAAACCAATTTTGGATTAGAGTAAGATTTGATCACTGGTTGCAGGCAGGCAGGGGCGGACCCACATAGTGTGGATCGGGGTCCCGGGACACCAATGATTTTTAAAAATTTCTTAGAGGCGGTATATTAAATTTTTCAAGGACCCCATAATAATTAATAGATGAAACCCATATTATGAATATCAAATTTGGTGTGATGGTAGCTCCCTCCTTTTTCAACTTAAAGGTCATGGGTTCAAGTCTCACTCAATCCGTTTTTTCTCTTTCTTTTTATTTTTTTTTATAAAAATATTCACTCCAATAGCAATTATAAACTGGATTGTTTTTTCCCACAAGTATGGCATCAGCTGGGATGCATATTAAGTTGAGACAAAAGCATGCACAGTAAAAAAGATTAGCAAATACAATCTTCATGAAACACTTTAAAATTTAAATAACTACAAGTTGCAATATATTAGTGGGTGTAAGTATTCCTAAACAACTAATATCAAGTTGGACATGGAATGATTAATCTCTTGCTAATTTTAAGCGAAGTTAACGAAATTACAAATTACACTTGTAACAAAGAATATAGCCATAAGGGATAAGGGAGAAGTTGGTTATAGATTAAGACCATTTACTCCCGATTGGTTTAACGACTTTAAGTATCGGTTAGAGTATAGTGTAAAGACGGATAAAGTATTTTGTTTGCTTTGTTACTTGTTCAATAAAAACGGTCAAAAAGTTGCATTTTTAACCTATGGATATCATGGTTAGAACAAAAAAGAGAGATTGGCTGCTCATGTAGGTAAGCAGTATAGTTATCACACTTAAATCGGAGTATGGGACCTTGCCCCGACCCGACCGAACAATGACCTACCCAAAATTTTGAGCATCGGGGAAAATGGGACCCAATAAGCAAAAATCCTGGGTCCGCCACTGCAGGCGGGTGTAGGTATTTTACACAAAATACACAACCATCCAACCACCCCAACATACAACTAAAATACAAAGTTCTCAATTATAAAAGGAACCAATTTTGTGACATCAAAGTTCTCAATTATACTAATTAGGGGATTACCCGACGCGATGCGCCGGTTTTTGTTTTGTATGCATATGTTTGTTGTTTCTGTTTCTTAGTTTGGCGGAAGTTATAATGGCAGCAACTTTAAGTAGTAGGTTATTGAATCCTTTTAAACTATGCATAGGTGTTGTTATATTTACATAAGTTGCAAGTTCAAAAGATATCCATTTTTTTTGTTGATGATGGTTCCAAAAGATGTTTCTTGTAGCTAGCTGTACGTTGCATTGCTTGTCCTTTTTTTTGTTGCTTCAAAAGTTGGCTCCATTTAGAAGGCCGTAGTTGCATAACTTCACTATAGTTTGGAGGGCAGGTTAGAAAATCTTATTATGACAAATAAAATGCTTTATCCCTAGACTTTCTCCTTACATGTAATGCTCTGAAATTAAATAATTTTGCAGGTAATGCTCTGAAGTCTGAATTCACAAAATAACCCCGGCTCAACAAATGTTACTTACTGAAGCAAATGACGTGGCACCAGTTTATGTCAAGAAATTGTTCCTGAATCGCGCTGATTTCTTATAAAATAAACGATGTATTTTATAAAAAAAAAAGAAAGAAAAGAAAAAAAAACTAAAAAACGGCTCGCACATGAGTCAAACCCGCATTAAACATAATGCAACACAACTTTACCACAGCACCATCATATTTTTCCGTTGCTTAATTCAGTATGAAATATATAAATACGTATACTTTAAAAAAAATTTAATTGGATAATTAAAAATGGAATGAGTTGAACGTTGGGTGTGGGGAGGAGGTAGATGCTCGGCGCATTGCGCCAAGGCTACTTATGTTTTCACCGGCTCACTTAACCTATAGTTTTGCAGCGGCGGATCGATGGCATTTTTAAAATCATTTGAAATGAACATGGTATATGAGAACTCTGTTTTACTCTCAAATGGTTATGAATACAATAATATACATTGACAAACAACTACAACAATATTAAAAATAAAGTTCTTTTGGCAGGGTACTTATAGTACAAACAAATGTGCATTCTAAAGATGTGTAACTATGAGAACAAAAAGAAATAATAACAGATTATAAGAGGATTTGCAGACCTTGTATCTTTATTCTTAGTCATGAAATCTTTTGTAGTGCTATCTCCATCAGTCCATCTATGATCATGGTTACTATCACCTTCACTTGTATCAACAAGTTAAACTGAAACTAAACACTTGGAGTTCATTACAAATATTATTGATTGCTTATAAGTTGTATAGTTTATTCACCTAGCAAACTAGTATTTTACCCGTCCGGTTGACGGGACCATCAACGCGGAAATATAACGACTGCATTAATTCTGTATAACGAATGAGCAGAAGGCATGTTTGCAAATATATTACAGTTTGTGGTTTGACTTTGGTTATCAACTTGCAGCGAGTGGCTTAACATATATAATATAAAAAAATTCACCATCTCATGAGTTATAGATTATAATAGTAACATATATAAATCCATACATGAATATTTTGATTGCATTCATGAATAATGCAATAGTCATAATTGTTTCTATGAGCATAATACTTCTCCCAACTCAAACTTTCTTTAGTTCTCTTGATTCACAATAGCAGCAAGTGAAGTACTTTAGGGACACCCTCTTGATTCACGTGCTGCAGCGGGCTTCGCGTTTGAGTTACTGAAATGAACTAATTTGCCAAAAAGAAGCAGCTAATTTGATTTCTATGCGTTTCATTGGCTTTAGCCTACCTGTAATTTATTTGGATTTGAGATATGTTAACTCGTTTAATCCATTAAAGGCTTGGGCCTCTTAAATTAGTTTTAGTTTATTTGTTAAAGACTATTTATTTTAATTAGTTGTATATAGATGGGCTTTAGGTATTCTAGTTAATAACAGGCCCAACTCATGTTTATTGTAAAAGTGAACGGTTTTACGGTGAATGCAACCAGGTAAAAAACTGCACTTGAACAAACAGTCGCGACTTTTCCTTGGCGCCTCTTCATCTCTATAAATACCAATTATCAATATCATTTGTAAGACAATCAGATTGTTAATATATATTTCTGTTGTTATTCTTTTTCTACTCTTTCTTTCTATATTACAAGTGTTGTTATTGTTATTAATACAAAATCATGAAGCCTCAATATAAATCAAAACAGAGAAGATCGTTTACTGGGATGCGACATTCTAACAAGATATAGGTGAGTTGTTATTTTCTATGTAGTAAAAAACATATAAAATACGGATATAAATGATAATATAAATGTTATATCCACTTAAGAAAATGATACCCACTTGCATATTAAACATCAAGCACAGAAAGAAATTATAACTTTGATAACGTACACTCACATATATCCATTTGATCATCTAAAATATTAGTGATAAAGCACAAGCATCAACCATGATACCTAAGAGAGGAGGAGAAAATAATTCACCAAATAAATGGTTTTTTCCCCAACCGGAACTTGAAAAAAAGATAAAAATAAATAACAGGTTTGCGGCTCGGGTAGGTTCAAGTTGCAACCGGGTCAATTTGGTCAAAGAAAGTCAAACCCGGTTTTTTCCCAATCGGTTTAGGGTTGAAACCAATTTTTGACGGGGAAATTATCAGCTTTGACGGGGACAAAACCTCTTCAGTTCGGGTTTGTCCAGGTTAAAATCAGTTAAGTTCGGTTTTGATCATGTTGAAACTGGTTTGGTTCGCGTTTGGCCGGTGCCAAAGTATAGAGTTACGAACCGACTAAGTCAACTAAAAACTTTAAATTAGGCTTCAAAAATAAAACAGCTACGAAAAATGAACATGCTCTGTCTCAATGTTTCAGGTTGAAAACAATGCAGACGTGTCTCCTCAAATCCTTTATGGAGAGAAATCACGAAACTTAGCACAAAACTGCAGATATGAAATGATGTTATACAAACAACCGACAAACACGCAAACTTGAAGGGTACCACGACATATTGTAACAGCTTCCCATTTGCAAAACACTCAAAGCCCTAACCACCCGTAAGTTCATACAAAAATGTTTTCTAAACTTTGAATATTGCTTGTTCAAAACATTACGAAATACAATTTTAAATCTGCTTATCTGAATATATCTATACTATATATAATACATCAAAAAAGGCAAATTAAGACACTTAATTTTAAGAGTTTTACAAATGATAATGCATAATGTACATGTATTACTAGGGGTAAACTTGTCTTTTAAACACAATTCATTCAACTTACAAGTTTGGTCCATTATTTTTAACCATATTATGTTTTTAATTTAACTTTTAAACCAAGTAACCAACTTCTCATCCATGATTTTTAAACGACTATAACATTTTCATACATTAATATTTTTATATAAAAACTATACCATAAAAACGGACATTTTATTCTCTTTAATTTGAATATGATATTGTTATAATTTTTTTCAATTTAAATAAATTAATATGTCAGGTAAGATTGTTCAGTGTCGGTTTTGATGGTTTATAAGTTAAGCTTGTGAGACTAACCCTTAATACCGATTTTTTGTTGTTCAAAACCAAAATGAACCATTGAAAGTTGAAACCGAATCGTTACCAACGGCCTGATTCCAGTTTGGTTTCACAGTTTAAACTTTAATAATAAATTTAGTTTTAAAAAATTATTAATTTAACTGTACCATCAATTTTTACTAAACACCAACATAATATGATATTTAAGAGGATCATAATAAAGAACATAGTTTTAGCTACATAAATGGTAAACATAATGGAAGACCTACGGCGCGAAATAATAACAAGAATTACAAAAAGAATTATACTGCAATTAGGTTAATTTAAAGTTGTAATAGTCAAGTTATGTGTATTAAAAAGATTATGTTCAATTGCATTTTAATTATATCTAATATATATAACAAGAAAATGGTTAAAATAAAAATACATATTTTGTAGGAAGAGTAAGAATGACACAAAATTTAGAGTTAGGAAACTATGTAGCATAAATCCTTCATCCAAGGAAACTATTTGGTATTTTAAAACTACCAATCTCAACCACTAGATCATAAATCCAATGGTCTAGATTTATTCTTACTCTTCCTAGAATACTATTTCTTTTTATTATTACTCACCCCTATATAACAAAACATATCAAATAATTAATAATAATAAACATTAAAATGCGTTCAACATTTACAGTCTGGTCTGGTTTCATATGGCCGGTTTCCGGTATAAACCGCGAACCAATCGTTCACTACGTTTGAAAATTTTGAAACTGACCAACTAACCGAAAGTAAAAAATAAATAGAAAAATAAAGCCAAACCAATGACCGGTTTAAACGATTTCAAGGTTTTAATCGAACCATAAACACTCATATTTGTTACGTGATTAACAGTGTCTGTGTTCAAACACACGCTGCATCGTGCGGGTACCCGTCTAGTAATAGCTCCTTGCCAATGGATGACCGGAGAACAGCTAGAACCACCTTTAGTACCCGAAGCCGCTTGTTGGCAAAACACAAAAATAATAAATAAAAAAGAACTATATATGTATCATTTATATTAAAATGGAAAAAGGCAATAATTGTACCCAAGTATGAGACTAAAGAAGCTTGCATGCATTCAAAATATATTGAAATTGTTGTAGTTATCCCTGCGGCAAAATAAGACTTGGTTAATACTTCATTACATAATAAAGAAAATTCCATATATGCATAAACATAATACACATAAAATTCAATATTACCAGTTTTCTCATATCAATAAACAGTTATGATATATAAAAGAAATATCGAAAAAGAAAATCTATTCACATACTACTTGAAGAAACACTAAGTAACTCTTTGTAGGCTTAACCTAATATCTCAACCGAAGATTGATTAATACCAAACCAACCCTTGGTAGGCCCGGCTTAGTGTTTCCCAGTGGTATTGTCACTAGTTTAGAACTTCGGTGACCATGACCTACAAAATCAAACACCGTGAGCTCGTTACGAGAAGGGGAATAGGGGGTCTTCTCGTAACCACCCTCCGACGTGAGAATCAATATGGTAAGTGGTGAGTATTCTTATTGGAAATGAGAGAATGTGGATCCACTTAGTGCTGGTTCTCATGTCGTATTTATAGCCGAAAGGAAGGAGAATGATTGGACCAGCTGTCCCACTCAATGGAACCTTCCATTCTCATGGATGTGCATGATAATGGCTGTCACACCCCGACTTAGGACCTAGGAGTGTGACTAATAGTTGATACATGTTTTTTAAATATATCAGAGTTTATAGGTTATTTTTTAGCGGAAGACTTTAGGTTGAATATAATATTAATTTACATTGAAAATCTACTTGGGAATTAAATACCTAAGTATTTGTTTTACAAAATACATGTTCATTTTACAAGGATTTTAATATTAAAAGTCGAGCTATCACGTAACACGCCTCTAACTCCACGATGACTCCAATCCTTGCAACTTCTTATAAGTACTTAATTACCTGCATTGGGTGGAAAAATATGTTAGCTATGTGCTGGTGAACACGTATGACTCCAAAAATAATTAAATAACAGTTACAATACAAATATAGTTTTATGTACAAGCTCAGCAGAAGTATATCTACTTCCGGGATTTGTACCACTACCCTATACACACAAAAGTGTTCCCCCGAGCCATGTAGCCCATAATGGAGAACTAGTTATGACTGTTAGCCCGCGGCCACGTAGCCTTAGACTATTTAGGCTGAACAGTTATGTTTGGATCCAGACACATGTGTAATCGGTCTGAGTTGCTTTAACTTTCTATTTTGTATTATAACGTTTTTGAGATCATGTAATCTCATGTAAACATTGACTGACTCTTTAAGAGAAACAACCCGTTCATCTTATAGAGTATAAATATGTCTTGACTGATTTGTAAAGGTTAACGTATTCACCTGTACCGTCGGTGCGTTTGAAACCTTTCTTGATTGAGAATGATATTAACCTATATATAAATAGGTTTGTATAACTATTTGAATGGTGTTTCTTGATTAAGCTATTACTCTTAAGCTTAACCTTGAAATAGTTTACAACATTGTTTGTGAATGAAAACACTTTGTTTTATGTGACGTTTGATATAGCATGCTTTGGCTGAATAGGATCTAACACGTTGGTGAGTTTCTCCAGATAAGTAAATGGGTCTGCGGTTGATTGGGATTTGTATGAATTACTTTTCCTTAGGAAAGAAACTCACTACTAGTGATATCCCCCTTACAGTTTACTACATGCCCGTTAAAATATATCCTTTGTTAACATTACTTCATTAAGAAGCAACGTTTATGAATCGTTGAATGTGTATAAAATGCTTTCAAGGTTAAAGGCCATAGCCTCGTTTAATTTCTAAACTATAACTTTAATAACTTAAACTTAACTCCTACCTTAATGCGAGTATCTGGAATGATAAAGAAAATATTGGTCTTGATGGTAGGATTTTGATCTACACTTGCTTATATGACTACTAACTCATTTATAACTTCGAAACTTGCACGTATTTCGAGAAAACGGAACGTTCGCTTACCGTAACGATCGGGCACGCTTCCATAGGTTAACTATGGGAAAATGAGAGTGATTTGGAATGAGAATACCTAAATGCCCTTCACCCCATTTATAGGCGGATTTCGTAACCCGTCGTGATACGCAATGGGGTTCCTTTAGTCCCGTCGCGTAGAGCGACGCCGCAATTTACACCGCCTTGCCACGTTGTGACACGAGGCATGTCAAATCGTGCCACGTGTTTACTCGTGGTTGGACACATGTACCCGATTACTTAACAAGGTCATAGTGATACGCGATGATCTTATAGGTTAGGCCATCGCGTACAGCGAAGCCGCCCTAAACTTTGAACTATGTGCAAGTCCATCGCTATACGCGATGGGCCTATGATTACCCCATCGCGTATCTTGATGTATCAGAAGTTTCAGAATTTTTCATTTTAAATTCCTAGACTTTATAAGTTGATATAATTGATTAAATTCTAATAGGGTTTTTGGTGCGGTGTTACTGTGGCTCCTGATTGGTTGGACAGTTTGGCGCATAGTATTCCTTGTCGTGGGTAGGTACCGTGTTGGCATTTTCTCATTAGTCCATCGTGCGCTCGTACATAGTACCCGAATCCCAACCTATGATTGGTCTTTTGACCCTTTTCTATGCCACATGCTAATTTGTGCGTTGTCGCGACAAGTCTTCCGCTAAGTCTATTAACTTATAATTTGACTAGTCTCTCTATCGCAGGAGATATGATTTGATGCGGAGAGTATTTCATGCGGGTGGGTATCCGTGGGAGACCTATCATTTCTATACTTTATTCAGTACCCTACCTCCAAAAGACCATTTGACTAGTTCATTGTTTCTTCCGCGATTGATTCTGCAGGTGGAATATTGGACTTTTTCTTTTGTTTTCATTGCTTGATTATGACGGTTATTTATGAGGGTACTTATGAAGGTAGCATCTGGCTGGCGTACTGATGTCTAGCTGTCATGACGTTGTTGCATGTATGGTTCAGACCTTCATTTAATTCAGGTGAGTATAAATGTTTTTGCATGCCGGCACATTAGTTTTCTGTTTCCGCGCCTCGTGCTATTTCCTTATTGGTTGTTTCGATGCTGAATCTCTAGCTGTCTAACTACCGCATTTACTTTCGTGGGTATAAATAGGTGGTGAATATCACATTCTACTCATTCCATTTTTGTGACTGTCACTTCGTATTCTTTTTCCCTTTTTTGAGTACCAACTTCTCTTTTGCAATTGGTTGTTTTGACCGGTGTGTTTCTTGGTCCGAAATCCTTACTTGTTTTCTTGGTTTTACCTTTTTAATCATGGCGGTGATTTCGGACTAGGCTTCATCCCTGTCAAGCGTCATTGCTCATGTGTTCCGCGCTACTTCTGTTGTGTCATTATGTTAAATATTATTGAATATATTCTTCCGCGGTCTCTTTTTGCGGAGTATCCTTTGTGTGAAACTATTTTTGCAAGGTGGTCACTAGATTGTAACTGGGTACTTTGATGTGGATAAGATTTTACCATAAATGGGCCTTATTTTTCTGATGTCAGACAACGCTTTCTACAACAGAGTCTTTTCAACTGTGGGCGCATGTGGTCAACGTGCCCACTTGGTTGAATTTTTGTTAAACCCCCGCGTGATGTGTCCATTTTCTATTAGACCTCCACTTTTTCCGGAATTCTCTATTCTAACCCTAACTCCCACCAGAGATTAGTATAAATAGGTCAGTTGCGTCCTTTTCTTCCCATTCCAACTTACTTTCTTCTTCTCTTTCACTCGTATAAGATTTATCGTTTATTTTCTTAATAATCTATCTTCTGCAATACCTCTATAGCGTCGTCATCGACTGGCAAGAAATCTGGCAATTAGAAAGGTGGGAAGAAGACTGATGGTTCTTCTATTAATGATGTTGTTATCAAATGAAAGATATCAATTCGAGCTTTGATCTCGTCGTATCATATTTCTCCGAAATGGGAGCCAAAATTACCAGCGGAGGGTAGCACTGCTATGGATGCCTCTCCTGGTAAACTGGCTCTGTATTATGAGTTCTTTGATCATGGGAACTTCCATATACCTATAACTACTTTCGTTCGTGACATTCTGTTATTTTATTGTCTACATATCACACATGTTCACCCATTCAACATGATGCGTCTGCGCCATATTGAGTTTTGTTGTCGTGGCCAGCTTATTGTTCCTTCTGTTGATAAGTTTTTGGTTTTTTATAAGATGCATACCAATGGTGGTTGGTTTAGGTTCCATCTCTACGACAAGGATGTGAGGTTCATTAGGGAGGCTCCGTGAAGTATATATGAATGAAAGCAAAAATTCTTTTCTGTTAGTACTAGTGTCATTCCTATCCCTACGAATTATCGAGACCCCTCTGTTCCCATTGAGGATGAGCCTCAGCGTGGTTACCAGGATCAGTATTGGTTCAAAACTTTGACTACGCAGGAGACACGTACCCCTTTTTTTATTAAAGAATTCGCCTTGGTCGCTGCTGGAATGAGTCAGATTTGGTCCCAGTCCTGCAAGAATCCTATTTATGGTTATGATGGTTTGTGTAAGTGTTCCTTATGTTTTTACCTTTACTACTCTTTTGTGTTTATTGATTTCTTTTTTGCTTTGCTAGATATGGGAAGTGTTTTGCTTTCTCCTTTTTAGGAAATGCCTGGCATTTTGACCCACCGATATTTGCTTGAGGGAGAGGTCCCTATCCTTGAGGAGACCCGCGATAATTTTGTTTTTCTCTTGATTGGTGCTAAGAGAGCTGCCTCTTCATCTTCGTCCTTTAACTAGTTATTGCTGCGGATGGCGTGTAAGTGATCTTTTCGACTAGTGAAGAGTCTAAGAAATCACCGCGCCAGTGCTAGAGTTCTAATGATTTACATTTGGCAAGTCCTCTTGCAGAAGACGTTATTGATCTTGTTCTTTTGGCAAGAAAACTGTTTCGAAGAAGAAGAAACATCGAGTAACTCTTACTATTGATCCCACTCAAGGTGAAGCTGTCAAGAATTCCGTCAAGCCTGCTGCTTTTGAAAGTTCACTTAATCTTGACCTTCTTTCTCCCATTCAAAAGAAGGCTAAGCTTAGTGAGAAGTTAGCGGAGAAGTCTGCATCTTCTGCAAGTATTTCATGTGTTTTTAGCTTTGTAGTATTTGAGTATATATTTATTTTATATTCCTTTCTTTGGCAGATTCCTTGAAGAAAATTATTGGCGGGTCCTCTAGCGGACCCGTTGTGAGGAGGGCAAGTCTGTTGACCTGCCTTCTCGTTTTCCTTCTTCTATAAAGGATGTGGAGGTTGAGGAAGAGCATTTTGAAATTGTTCAAGAAGCTGAAGTTGATGTTGATGTTGTTAGTGATCGTCCACCTACACCACCGCTCTTAATCGTTCAAGGCCCTTCGGTCGCCCACCAAGTTGATCCTTCTGTAGGTGGTGATGGTGGGAGCGGTGGTGATGATGGATATGGTGGCGATGGCAGTGGAGGGGAGGTCCCTTCTTTGTTCCTCATCCCTGTGATGATAGAGGGTTTTATGTCCCGTTCTGGAGTCTTACTACGCAGTCCTGGTTTCAAGATCTTGGTGTTTGCCAAGATATTCTCAACCATTGTTTTCCTCCTATGGAAGTTGAGTATCAATGTGGTCGTTCCCGCGGTAATATTTATAAATATTACATCTATGGAACCAATTGTTCACTTTCTGTGACCCACGAGATAGTCCTCAAGTGGATGGCCATAAAGGATGATTGGGCTGCGTTGAATGTTGATCTGGAAAGATTGTTGAAGGAAGCCGAGGAGCATCGAATGGAGGCTCTCACTGCATAATGAAATCTTGCCATTACTCGCCCGAACTTGGCATCTGCTAAATCGAATCATAGTGAATCCGTTAAACATTGGGATGAATCATGTCAGTGTGAGAATGCCAAGTTGTTAGGTGTTCGGGAGAAGATTCAGAAGATGAAGGCTGAATTGGAAGTTTCTAATGCCGCCCATGCTGCATTGCGAGAACAAGTGGCGGCTCATGATGGTATACTAAAGGAGAAGGGCTCTTTCATTTCGGACATCACTCATTCTTTGACAGGCTAGACGAAGTTATTCAGGAGAAGGATGAAGAGATTGCCCGTCTACGGGCTGAACTTGAGGCGTTAAAGGCTGGGGCAGTCGCCAAGGACACTCAGATTGAGAAGCTGGTGAATGAGAACGTTGTTCTTCAAGTTGTGAGGGATGGCCAGGCGGATCAGCTTTGTATGAGTGACCTCACAGTTTAGACACTTCAGGCTAATCAAATGTGGCTCATGACCGATTTCATCCGTGGGGTATGACGTCTGTATATGTATATATTTTAATTTTATCTCCTATATTTTTTAAGCCTTGTACTTTTGTTCAGGTTGTTGAGCGGGTCAAGGATGACCCTGAATTAATTGACAACGCCACAGAGCTTTTGGCGACCGCACGTGAATCTGGACGGAAGGCTGGGTTTGATGAGGCTCACTAAGTTACCATTGTTGATCGCCCCTTGACTGACTTCACCTTTCATGATATTGAAAGTGACCAAATTTACAATGATATGCAGGTGAAGAAGGACAACTTATCATTCGGTGTTGTCAAAACTGTTGCCAAGCTAGTCGAGAGGTCCGATGGGTTTGATTGACTGAAGGCTGTTTTTATTAGGCTTGGTGAGTCTTCTGGTGGCGGTCATGATGGCGATGACGAATTAGAGAACTAGTAGGAGAAGATGGTGGGTTATGACTAGGGTTATGATGTTTGTTTGCTTTTTGTTTGTTGAAAGTAAGCATGTGATGGCGATAGACAAAGGTTGTGGATGGGACTTTGATGTTCCGTTGGTTACTCTATTCTGTTAATTCTGGCAACCGCGGACTGTTAGTTTTGCTCTATGTTAATAAATAATTCATTTTAGTTTTATTTTGTCTGATCTTTTCATATTTGCGTTTCAGTTATATGCTTGTTTGTAAACGTCATAAGAATATGCTAGATAAGATATATAATAAGAAAGGATTTCATTAACTCAAAATTAAAATGGCCCTCGGCTCGTTGAGTACATTAATTTCAAAGACAACATTTTCGCAGTTGTGCTGCATTCTATGTTCTCGGGATTTGTGACCCATATATTTTTTCTAAGGAATAGGCCCCTTTGCCCAATATCTGGGAGATTTTGTAAGGCCCTTCCCATTTAGGCGTCAAATTTCTGGGAGGTTCCGCATTGGATGCTTCTCTACTGTGGAACACGTATTCCCCTATTTTGAAAATTCTCTCTTTGACTCTGCCATTATAATAATTTTTGAGTTGGCGTTTGTAATTTTCTTCTTTAATTGCTGCCAACTATCTTCGTTTTTCTAGTAAGTCCAATTTTAGGCGCAATTCTGCCTCGTTAACTCTTTCTAATAATAATACTCCCGCGAAATTATTATTGTTGGTTTTTTTGAGAGTCCAGTGCGCCCATAAGACGTGTGGCAGTTCATCTACCCACCCAGGATGGCACAATTAGCTCTTTCTACTTCGCCGTTACCTTGCGGGTGCACTACAGATGTGAAAAATTGTTTTACGTGTAAGTCCAGGAGCCAATCTTGGAGACTCTTTTCTGCGACCTGAGTGCCATTGTCACTAACCATTGTTTGTGGAAACCAAAAACGAGATATGATGAACTCCCAGGTGAATATTTTTATGGTGGTTGCGCTAATGGATGCCAATGGTATGAATTCGACCCATTTCGTGAAGTAATCGATTGCAACCAATAAAAGTTTTACTCTTCATATAGCCTCAGGGAAGGGTCCCATGATGTAAATGGCCCATTTTTGGAATGGCCATGCAGATGAAACTGGGACCAAGTTGTTTTTAGGTCGCCGCGTGCTGGGTGCGTGATGCTGACATGAGTCGCATTTCCGCAATTATAATACAACGTCCATGTGACATTTGTCAGTTTTTTCGTATTTGTATTTGTTGAACCGACCTGTTTTGTCTTTTCAATGTATTTGTTCTTGAAAGTTATAAATTTTATATCAATTTCAATGATTTAGAGTTCGTAATAGTTTATTATCTATTCGTATTGTTCATATAACGAATCTCCAAGCCGTAAGAGTTTATAAAATAATCAAAGTTTAAAACTATACGGGTATAAAACATAAACAATTTAAAGATATTAAAGTATACCAAGTTTTAATCTAGTTATATATATTTACAAAGTTCAAGGTTTAAAGGGTAAATAAAGTTTAAAAAAAATATGAAGGTTTTGATAGTTCAGGGGCCAGAAGTGTAAACTATTTAAATAAAATAATAAAAAATAACCCAACCCTTCCCTCTCGTCCCCTACCCACGTTTTTCCGATACACCGGCTGGATTCCGGCGAGAATCTAAATCATCACGTTTAACCCCCATTTGATCCGTTAGTCTAACTTAAACGAATTCTCCACTAATTATAAATATTATTGTAGGATTTATTTTGTCATTAACAACCCCATTAACCCGTAAGTAATCTCAACCGATCGGAACACTAATAACTAGTATTAAACATCAAATGATCCAATTGAAACTATAAATAGGATACTAATCATAGTCTAAACCTGCTGCAAACATAAAATTTCATAAACAAACACTCTCAAATCATCAAATTGTTCATCCAAGTTTCATTCCGGCCAAGCTTTGTTTACCCTCATTCTGACACCAAATCAAGTAAGTAAAATATGGGTTTTCATTGTGTTTAAGCGTCTAACAAAACCCTTAACATAAATCAAGCAAACATGGAACGGGTTAAGATAATTGAAATCCTAAGGTTTATAGGGAAGAAGATGGACTTGAAGATGTGTTTATACTTTATTGTTTCCATCTTTTAACCACAAAAACAGTTTGGTCCAGTGGTTGTGTATACATGTTGTGGTCATGGAGACCTGAGTTCGAACTCCGGTCACCGCACATCTTTTTATATTTTTTAAAAACCATGTTTATTAATTATAATAAATTATATATATTTTTATAAATCATTATAAATCAAATAAAGTCATTGTATTAAGTTAAATAAAATAAGCATTTTCATCCAAGAACCAAAATTTTACAAACCCGAACCATTCGTTAAAACTCGTAAAATAAATATATATAAATATATATATATATATATCGTTGTTGACGGGTGGTCCATGGGACAACCCTTAAGTGGTTTAAGTTCGTTAATATTTATGCGTTTAATCGGTTTATCTTGTAGAATTAGATAACTAGGTTTACTCGTATAATGGCAGGTATGAGAAGATCGAAGATGGAATTACGAGAACGTTGGCGAAAACGGTGAAGAAAACGGACGTGGAATAAGAAAGTTATGATAAAAACATGAAATTGAGTTTTGGGAGCCACCGTAGCTTACGGTGCCACCATAAGCTACGGTGGGAGCTGGAGATTATAACTACCGTAAGGCAGTTTTGGCCTACCGTCAGCTTTAAGAAAGCCACCGTAAGCTACGGTGGCCACCGTAGCTTACGGTGGGCGCGACGCTGGAATTGTAACTGCTCTTATAACATGTATTTTTGGACGGCTTTTGGTATTATTATCACATCTTTCCATCCTAGAGCGACCTAGAGACAATTTTGAGGTTCGGGAGATCAATTGTGAGTGTGGTAATCATTAGACACTTGTTTTTAATTCGTATGACAATTATAATTGAAGGGATGACGAACCGAAACATGCTCGGCTAAATTCCTTTATGTTTTCCCTCGGATTGTAAGGTTTACTATGTTTTTTTGGTTGAATGTTTAGACAATTTCTAAGTTAATATTTGATCTTATTGATTTCATTATTATGGTGTTTGTGTATTGGTTGATAGATTGTTAGTTTATCGATTTTGTGTTCTAAACCGTCAGTTCTTGGTGCTTTAAGTAATCGAGATTAATCGGGAGGGAATTAGGGTTGGATAAACTAATTGGTTTTTGAGTGATTACCTTGCATTATATAATCCAAGTACTTGATCTTCAATTATCGCAATCGTTTACATAAACACGAACTTTATTTATTGTTCATCTCAATTAAACATTAACTGTAACATTCATGGAAACCTGAAACCGAGGGAAGGCATATTTTCTCATATTGATTAAAACTCGTTTAATTGCTTTAGTTCTTTTTGTTATTCAAATCAAACAACTAAATCATTGAATTTAATTTGTGCACTTAGTTTAATATAGATAAATTTTATAGCTACTCAGTAACGCATTTTCCACAAACTCTCTGTGTTCGATACCCGCTTACCGCTATCTAACTAGTTGTAATCGTTTATTTTTTAGTGAGGCTTCGACCTCACGTCAAATTTTGGCGCCGTTGCCGGGGAGTAGTGCGCAACGTGTGTTAGCTTTAGTAGTTTTTGTTTGATATTTTCTGGTTTACGCTGGTTGTGAGGTGCATGCATACTAGAAGATCTAACAGGTCATCACCACTAGTAATCGATCCCGAGATTGATTGAACGCTTCGAAAAAACCGAGTCTTACTCAGGGAGAACAAGCTTTTTGGTTCTCCAACTACATCAAACAACACCATGGAATCACCAGTTCCCACTTCGGGTCAACCATTACCATCCACACCTCCACCAAATCCACCTCCACTGATCACTACTAATATACCTACAACATCAAGTGAATTGCAACCACCACCCATAACCGAACCCATCCCTGCTCAATACACCTACGCAACATCATCCACATTGCCATATATTTCCAACCTTTTTCCTACTTTTGGTGCATCATCATCTCAACAAAATCAACAACCAACCTTTCAACAATCATAATCAAGCTACCAATATCAACCCCAACCTTTCATGCAACATTCAAGATCACAAGGTGACGGGAATTTGAGGGGTATGAAGTGGAAGGTTACTACATGGGAAGTGATGGAAGCAAAAGGGTAAATCCGTGAAATTTTGGTTATGGTCAATGGCAACAACCGGAACCGTTGCAAGAGCTTAATCGACAACAACCACCGCCGGTTGTCCAACAACACGTTCAACCACCACCGATTCAACAACAAGCTCAACAAGAACCATCAGTTGTTGTTCATCAACAACTTCAACCTCCACTGATTATTCAACAACAACAAGGGCAACCTCAAGATCAACAATTTCAACAACAAATGCCCCAACCACAGTTTCAACAATAATTTGCGCAGCCAAGGCCCATTTATAGGCAAATGGGTCAACCAAGAGTACCAATGGGAGTACCGAGAAGGCATGCAAGAGAGATGGTTAGGGGGATTGAAGCCCATTTCTGCCCGGTGATTACTAATAATCCGTCTCCGGTCGTTATTCCTCACAATCAAGAAGAGAGGACATTTGAAGTGAGAACCAATTCCGTTCAAAGTCTCCCGAAGTATAAGGGTCTAGCAACGGAGGAACCTTACTTTCACTTGGAGGCATATGACTCCATTTGCAATACAATTGAGGGTCAAGGTTTTACATCAGATGAAGTTAAGTTGGTTCTATTTCAGTTTTCGCTGGAAGACAAGGCGAAAAGATGGTTTTACACATTGCCTTCCGCATCAATTTACACTTGAGCCGAAATGCAACAAAGATTCTTGGAAGAATTTTACACGGCCCAAAAGACCAACGATGTGAGAAGAAGATTGAAAACCTTTCAACAACAATCAGGGGAAATGTTTCATGAAGCATTTGAGAGGTTCAATATGATGATCAAGAATTTTCCTCATCATGGTATTGCTCTTTGGGAGTTTTTAAATGCTTTTCATGAAGGGTTGAGTATGGAAGATGAACGAGATTTGAGGTCAATCACGAATGGTACATTTGGTACCAATTATGAAAAGATGATTGTTTATATTTGGAACAAATGACGGTTACTTCCAAGAGAAAGGCCCAACCCGGATGAAGAGCAAGACCGGCGATTGGTAGACCGCAAGTGCAAGCCGTGGAAGAAGGAAACGTACAAACCACTAATCAGGTAATTGATGTTTGTACAAACTGTAACGAGTTGGGTCATGCTTCGAAGGTATGTGCGGTAGGTCAAGCACCGGTGGAGGACGTGAATGCACTTCAAGGGGGAGGTGGTAGGAATTACAACATGAACTCCAACACCTACCACCCCGGGTTGAGAAATCATCCAAATTTTCGTTATGGAAATCCGGCTACTCAATCCAATCCGAACTTTCAAGGAAATCAAGGAAATTATGTTCCTCGCCAACAATATTATTACCAAGGTAATTTTCATGGAGGGAATAATCAAGGGTTTCAAGGTCAAGGAGGTGGCGGTTAAAGCGGGTCAACGGGTCAAAGTTCATCAAGTGGAAATGAAGTTATGGACTTGTTGAAGTTGATGCAACAAGACATGCAATGAAGAAATCAACTTGATGAAGTGAGAATGCAAAAGGATGAAGTTAGAGATAAGGCCATCCAATCGTTGAACACACAAATGGGTCAACTCGTAACTGAAGTGTCGGACTTGAAGAAGAATAAGGGTCAATTTCCAAGAGACACAAAGGTAAATCCTTCTCATAACTCTTTTCGTAGTGTTCCTATTAACCACGTTAGTGTTTTAAGAAGTGGTAAAGAATACAAAAAGGATTTATCACCGGGTGTGGTTGATGGGGAAGTTGAGGATATTACGGGTAATGAAAGTGATGATGAAATTGTAACAAATAAACCCACTAAACATGTCACTTTTGAAAAACCGTTACAAAATCCGGGTCAAACTTCAACTTTAAAAGATAAAAATACGAAAGTGGAACCAAATGCGGTTCCATTTCCATCGGATTTACTTGAACCGGGTAAGAAAAATATCATTTCAAGAAGGGGTCCTCAAAAAGAAGAGATGTGGGAAGTTTTTAAACAAGTAAAGGTAAAATTACCTTTACTTGAGGCAATCAAACAAGTGCCCGCATATGCTAAGTTTTTAAAAGAACTATGCACTCAAAAGAGGCAACAAAAAGTGCCTAAACGAGTGGATTTAACTAAGCGGGTAAGTGCGGTCTTAAAATGAGATCTTCCTCCTAAGCTTCAAGATCCGGGAACGCCCTTAATTAATATTCAAGTAGGCGATTTTCAAATGTCTAGGGCGTTACTAGATCTTGGGGCCGGAGTAAGCATTCTTCCGAGGGGTTTATATGACCAATATGATTGTGGTCCTTTAAAATGAGTTGAGACAACGGTTGTGTTAACCGATTTGTCTCATAAACTCCCCCGAGGAATTGTGCGGGATGTGATAGTAAAAGTTGAAGAATTTTACTATCCGGTTGACTTTTTGGTCTAAGATTACTCATCGGTTGATTCGACCCAACAACAAAATGTTATATTGGGTCGACCGTTTTTAAACACCGCTCATGCTATTATTGACTGTCGATCGGGTACGGTTGACATGGATTTTGGAAATAGGAAAATGAGATTAAGTGTGTTCACTAACGGATCTAATTCTTTATGTGGTGATGAGTGTTTTATGGAAGATATTGTTGACATGTGTGAACCGCATAATTATGAGGAAGATGCTTTGGAAGCATGTGTTTGAGATTTTTCTAGAACATGTACATCTTTGTGCATTGAGGATGGAAGAGAAAAATCAAGACGTTTTGGCGGCAAAAGAAGGACGACCACCATGGACTCATCAAATTGAAAGTCTACCAGCTGAGATTGATTAGGGTACAAAACCGTCTTTGGAATGCCCACCGAAATTGGAATTGAAGGACTTGCCGAGTCACTTAAAGTATGCATTTTTGGGGGATAATGACACACTCCCGGTCATTATTGCATCTAATTTGGATGAGTTTCAAGAGGAAGAATTATTGAAGGTGTTGAAGATGAACAAGGCGGTGATAGGTTGGACAATTGCCGACTTAAAAGGCATTAGTCCGTCTATAGTTATGCACAAAATTATCACCAACGATGATGCAAAACCAACCTGAGAGACTCAAAGAAGGTTAGATCCAAATTTGAGAGAAGTTGTGAAGAAAAAGGTGATAAAGTGGTTGGATGCGAGAGTTATCTATCCCATCTCGGATAGTGCATGGGTAAGTTCTACACAGGTGGTACCAAAAAAGCAGGTATACTGGTAATTAAAGATGAAAGCGGTGAACAAATCGCCACCCGACCGGTCACCGGGTGGCGAGTTTGCATTGATTATCGTAAATTAAATGCCGCTACATCTAAATACCATTTTCCATTACCTTTTATTGACCAAATTATTGAAAACTTATCGGGTCAAAAGTATTACTGTTTTTTGGATGGGTACTCGGGTTATAACCAAATTGCTATCCACCCGGATGACCAACACAAGACCACCTTCACCTGTCCACATGGCACTTTTTTTTTCAGCGAATGCCGTTCGGATTGTGTAATGCCCCGGCCACATTCCAACGTTGTATGATGAGTATTTTTTCGGATATGGTTGGGGATTCACTTGAGGTATTTATGGATGACTTTTCCATTTTTGGTCCAACTTATAAAACTTGTCACAACGAATTAGAAAAAGTTTTAAAAAGGTGTGTTGAGACAAATTTAGTTTTAAGTAGGGAGAAAAGTCACTTCATGGTGCAAGAGGGTATCGTGTGGGGTCACGTTATTTCAGAAAGGGGAATGGAAGTGGATAAGGCAAAGGTTCGGCTAATATCATCTTTACCTCCACCTAAAACATTAAAGGGGTAAGGTCATTTTTGGGGCATGCAGGTTTTTATAGACGATTTATTAAATGCTTTAGTGTGATCACAAAACCTTTATGTAATTTATTGTTAAAAGATGCTCCTTTTGATTTTACTAACGAGTGTTTGCAAGCATTTAATGTTTTGAAGGAACAGTTGGTGAAGCTCCCATTTTACAACCACCATATTGGTCAAAGCCGTTTGAGATTATGTGTGATGCTAGTGATACTACTATCGAAGCAGTCTTGGGTCAACAAATTGATAAAAAACCGGTGGTCATTTATTATGCGAGTAAAACATTATCCGAAGCACAACTTAATTATACAGCCACCGAAAAAGAATTGCTTGCGGTGGTGTATGCTTTGGATAAGTTTCGCTCGTATATTTGGGGGATTAAGGTGATCGTTTATTCGGACCATAGTGCGGTTCGATATTTGATGGAGAAGAAGGACGCAAAAACGCGTTTAATTCTATGGGTATTACTTTCGCAAGAGTTTGATTTAGAGGTTCGGGATATAAAAGGGTGTGAAAACGTATTGGCGGATCACTTATCCCGAATTCCATTGGAGGGTGTCGATAACCCGATGGAGATAAACGAACGGTTTCCCGATGAACAATTGTTAGCCGTGCCCACCGCACCGTGGTATGCCCACTTTGTGAATTATTTAGCAACGGGGTCTATTCCAACTCATTAGGTGAAGATAAGAAGGCAACGGTTCATGGCCCATGTGAAACAATATATTTGGGATGAACCGAACTTGTTCAAGATTGGTTCGGATCAAGTGATAAGGAGGTGTATTCCCGATTCTGAGGTATTGGAGGTTTTGACTCATGCACATGCATCGGCGTGCGGGGGTCATTTTAGTGGTCAGAAAAAGGGCTATTGGGTACTTCAATGTGGGTTTTATTGGCCCACGATTTTTAAAGATGCAAGTGAGTATGCCCGACATTGTTTGAAATGCCAAAAGTTGGGTAGTATCTCAAAACTGGAAGAAATGTCATTGCAACTGATTTTGGTGTTAGAGATTTTTGATGTATTGGGAATTGACTTTATGGGCCCGTTTCCAAACTCGAGTAGATTTTTATATATCTTGGTTGCGGTCGATTATGTGTCCAAGTGGGTAGAAGCGGTAGCAACAAGAACCAATGACCAATCGGTAGTTTGCAAATTTGTTAAATCAAACATATTTGCTTGGTTTGGTATTCCGCGGGTTATTATTAGTGATGGTGGATCGCATTTCAAGAATTTCAACTTTGGGAAACTTTTAAAAAGGTACAATGTGAATCACCGCATTGCTACTCCATATCATCCACAAACAAGTGGACAAGTTGAATTGTCCAATCGCCAAATTAAAGAAATCTTGATGAAGACGGTGCGGGTCGATAAAAAGGATTGGTCATCTAAGTTAAATGATGCGTTGTGGGCATATTAGACCGCCTACAAAACTCCTATTGGCACAACTCCTTATCGGTTAGTTTATGGTAAAGGGTGTTATTTACCAATGGAGTTGGCACATAGGGCGTTTTGGGCGATCAAGAATGTTAACGTGGATTATAAGGAAGCGTGTGAATTGAGAAAGTTGAAATTGAATGAGATTGAGGAAATCCGGGATGAAGCATATGAATGTGCTTCCGTATATAAAGACAAACTAAAAGAGGTCCATGATGCAAAGTTGAGAAAAAGGACTTTTGAAGTGGGTCAAAAGGTGTGGTTGTACAATTCAAGGTTGAAGTTAGAGTGGGCCAGTTTGGTGATGTGGAGACTTAAACCTTACTTGGAAGGAAAAGACATCAATGTGCTCGATGTGGATAAGGTGAGTTACTTGTTAAGCTCACCAGATAAGGAAACAAATTAAGAGGCCAAGGTATGTTGTATATTTTAGTTTAGGTTAATTTAGTTTTTATTAAGTTTGGTTTTAAAAATTACCGTTCTCATCTTCAAGTAAATTCGACTCAAGTGCGGGAAATTTTAACAAATTTCTCTATCGTGTGGGGACAACTCGGTTTTTTCAAAGAGGGTAGGGTAATTATGTAACTTTTGGTTTTTGTAAGTTTTTGTTTGTGTTTTTATAATTATTTAAAAAAATTGAAAACCTACAGGTACCACCGTAGCCTATGGTACCCACCGTAAGCTACGACGGAGAATTAAAAACTGACGCTAGCATGAATCTGTCTTACGGTAACAATTTGTGAACCAAAGCCACCGTAAGCTACAGTGTCCACCGTAGCTTACGGTGGATCCTGGAGCTGGGCGCGTATTTTGTGTTGTATATAGAAAAAATATATATTTTACTTTCAAAATTAACCTACACCACACACGAGATTCTATCTCTTTCACCACTCATTCCACCAACATCTTCTTCATCATCTCAAAACCTTCAAACCCTAACTCTCACTTCATACCATCATAACTTTCTCCCTTCTTTACTAAATCGATCGATTTTTGGGTCTAAATTAGCTAGAATTTCACAAGGGTTTCAATTATACCATTGTATTTGAGAGAATCTCTCGTTTTACTGGTCGATTTTGGACAATTAAGTCTGAAAATTTGTGGGTTTCGGTTTATTTTGAAGCTTTGTTCATCTTCATCTTCTACAACACCAAGGTAGGTAATTTATTTTCATTCTTGATGGTGTATTGCAATGGAATTGTAAGTTGTTCATAATTGTTTCTAGATCCACACTTGCTTGAATTGTTGAAATATATGAATAGTGAGTTTGAATGGGTTATGGTTGAGGATGATTAGTATGATTTGAAACATAATTATGGGCATATTGTTGGTCATATAGTGGATATAATGTTAAAAGTTTTTGAAATTGTTTGAAAAATTGAATAATATGTCTAAGTAGCATCTTCAATGTTAAGCAAGTGTAGGGATGTTCAAAGTTGAAAAGTGAATAACTTGCTCTTTTTTTGTTGTTGTGTGTTCAGAATGGGTCGAGAAGGGAAAGAACCGGTTGGGTCGTCAAGCAACCCTGCTGATCAACCAAAAAGAAGAAGGTTAGTTCTTCAAGCAGATATGGACGAAGAGGAAGAGGATCAAAGAGGCAAAAAGCCAATCTGGAATTCGGGGTCTTTGGCAGACCAACCGCAGGAATGGCAAGCGACACCATTTCGTGAGCAAATGAACTCGTTGAGGCAGCGAACTGATACGTTTATTTGCGAAAAAGAAATTAGAGAAGAGGATTTTGGTCCATTTGGGGTTACTGATAAATTCAGAGAGTTGGGTTGGGAAGCAGCTCTGAAGTGTTATGATAATGAGTCAACTAACCTGTTCGATATAGAGATACAAGAATGGATGGCTACCTTACGACGGGTTACAGGTAACCATCCATCAAAGAACAAGTTAATTGTTATTGTGAATGGGGTTCATGTGGAAATGTCGTTTGATAGTTTGAGACGGGTGGCAAAATTTGATAGTAAACCGCAGAACCGGTATATGTTTCTAAGTTTTGATGATTTGTATTTGGACCCCGAGAAGCACTCGATGTGGAACACCATGTTAGATGATTTGTTTTTGCCTGGGACATACGCCGGGAAGTTGTACCAAAAATCTGAGAATGGAAGCAAAATTGATGTTAACGATAAGTGTCAATAACATCATCCCGCGTCGGGGTGATAGGCTCGAGGTACGATATTTCGAAGTTCAATATTATACACGATGTTACATGGATCACCGCTTTTTTTCATATCAATTTTTGGTAATGAGTAATTTATGGATAAGCCGAAATAGTGTGGATCGGAAGATCATACCGCACTGTCGATTAATCATGACATTTTTAAAGAAATATGGGGCTATTGGTGTAGGTGATAAGTGTTCTTACAAGAGGTTCAAACCTTTCTAAATTACACATTTGGGGTTCGGTTGGGTATACTCACAATCCGAACGGTACCATAAGTTGAAAAGTGATGGAAGGAGATGGAGAGTATTGAAGGAAGATGCAAGACCATTGAATGCGGGTGAAGCGGATGACCCGGAAAGGGAAGATGAGGTAAGTGGTAATGAGGCGATCCACCAATAATCATATTTTAAATTGTGATACATCTTGTCACTTCCTGGATGCATCATATATTTTGATTTGTGAGCTTCTTCTAGAATCTTATATCTTAATTTCCCGACCATTGGTACCCAAATCCTTGTACCAAGTCTAAATATCTCGTCGTTTCCTTTGACCAATTGATCGATTGTATCGTTTTCTTTTTCGGCTTTAATGTTTCCTTCTTCCAGTGCTAACTTCTAAGCTTCTTTGATGTGACTAGCTAAATCAACTTTGAGTTCCAATATAAGAGCTCAGACTCTTTATGGCTTTTCATGTTCTTTCCTACTTAAGGCATCAGCCACAACATTGGCTTTTCCTTCATGATATATGATTTCACAGTAATAATCATTAAGCGTTTCCATCCAACGCCTTTGCCTCATGTTTAATTCCTTCTGATCAAATATATGCTTCAAACTTTTATGATCAGTGTATATTACAAACTTTACACCATTTAAGTAATGTCGCCATAACTTCAACGCGAAGATTATAGCACCTAATTCAAGGTCGTGTGTGGTGTATTTCTTCTCATGAACCTTTAACTGTCTCAAAGCATAAGCAATTACTTTCTTTCCTTTCATCAAAACACATCCCATTCCCGTGTGCGAAGCATCACAGTAAATGATAAAGTTCTCTAATCCTTCTAGCAAGGCCAGGATAGGTGCATTGGTTAACTTTTGTTTGAGTGTTTCGAATGCTTCTTCTTGCTTCGGTCCCCATTCGAACTTAATTGTCTTTCTTGTGAGTGAAGTTAATGGAACAGCTATTCGGGATAAGTTTTGAATAAATCTTCGGTAATATCCGGCTAAGCCTAGAAAACTTCGGACTTGAGTCGGTGTTTTTGGTTTCTCCCATTTAGTTATAGCTTCTATCTTTGCTGGGTCTACTTGAATACCTTTTTCGTTTATAACATGACCAAGAAATTGAATTTCGGATAACCAAAATTCACATTTAGAGAATTTGGCATACAATTTCTCATTTCTTAGGGTTTCAAGTATGATTTTGAGGTGAACTTGATGATCGTGTTTGGAATTTAGTAAACAAGGATTTCATCAATGAAGACGATAACAAAGTTGTCAAGATATGGTTTACAAATACGATTCATCGTGTCCATGAAAGCTGTCGGAGCATTAGGGAGTCCGAAAGGCATCACGGTGAACTCATAATGTCCGTATCGGGTTCTGAATGTTGTTTTGGGTATATATCTTCTTCTTGTACTTTCTACTGATTGTAACCCGATCTAAGATCAATTTTAGAAGAACAAATCGCTCCTTGGAGCTGATCAAATAGATTATCGATTCTCGATAGTGGGTACTTGTTCTTGATTGTGACCTTATTTAATTCTCTATAATCTATATATACACATCCTCATCGATCTGTCCTTCTTCTTTACAATTAAAATTGGGGCTCCCCATGGTGACGAACTAGTTCGTATAAACCCTTTTTCCAAAAGCTCATCTAACTGCTTTTTTAATTCTTTCATCTCCGTGGTTGCTAATCTATAAGGAGACTTAGCTATTGGTGACGTTCTTGGTATAAGATCGTTTCTAAATTCTACTTCTCTATCTAGTGGGGCTCCTGGTAACTCGTCTGGAAATACATCTGGAAATTTGGACACGATTGGCACTTCTTCCATCTTCTTGGGTTCAGGTTCTTTAGTTACATAGGCCATGAATGCAAGGCATCCCTTACCTAAGCAATTACTTGCTTTTATCTTAGAAATGATTCCTACTTTTCCTACTTCTTTGTCTCCAGTGATATGAATGGTTTTATTGTTAGACGTTCGAATGTCAATGGCTCTATCATTACATAGGATACGGGCTTGATTAGAGGATAACCAGTTCATACTTAGAATTACATCAAAACCTGCCAATGTCATAGGTAACAATCGTATAGGTATGACGTGATCGGCTAACGAAATTGTGGCATTATTTAAAGCTTCAGTTATTCAACTCATATTTCCGCCAGCAATCTCGACTTCATAATGTTTATCTAGTTTAACTAAGGGTTCATTTAATAGACTACATAATTTATAATCTATAAAACTTTGGTTTGCACATGAGTCTAAAACCCTAGCATAAACATTATTAATAGGAAACGTACCGGAGATTACGCCCGGTATATCAGCTGCCTTCTGCGTATCCAGCATAAAGACACGTGCGTTTCCTTTCTTGGCCTCGGTCTTGGTAATGCTGCCACTTGCACCAATTGCCGTTGTCGTCGGCTTTTTCTTTGGACACTCATTGCTAAAATGACCCTTCTCACCACAGTCGAAACACACTACTGCCTTCTTCTTACAATCTGCTTCCACATGACCTGGTCTCTTGCAAAATTTACATATAACAGTGTTGGTTGGTCGAAGACATCTACCGAAATGTCTCCTCCCTCAAGATTTGCACACAAGGCGACTATACACAAACGCCTCTTCACGTTTCTTCTCAACCTTCTTCGTTTTTCCTCCCACATTCGTTCTTCCGTCATCCTTTTTTTCTCATCACAGTTTCTAATCATCCCATCCATCAGGTTTCCATCCAGCTCCATAGCAGATTCCGACGAAGACGGCATATGTGAACGAACCAAATCACGGATTTCTATTGGTAACCCGTAGATGTATCGTGTCACTTTGTTAATTTCAGGAGTGACCAAGTGAGGGAAAATTCTACAGTACTCGAGAAATTTGGTGTTATATTACTTGAGATTTGTTCCTACAACTTTATGATTCCAGATTTTAGTCTAAATTTGATCCATTCAATAATTGGACAAAACTTATTTAAAATCATGGATTTAAACGTTGCCCAGTCTAAATTGTATAAGTTTTGTCTACCCTTGATTCCGATTAGGGTATTCCACCATTGAAGTGCCTCCCCTTTGAACATCTGGGAAGTATATTGTACTTTCTCACTTTCCGTACACTTACTAATCAGCACAATCGATTCCATTTCCTCCCACCATCGGAGGGTATTTATCGCTCCCTTGTCTCCATGGAACTCTTTGGGATTATAAACCTTGAATACTTTAAAATCACAACCTTCTTGTAATTTTAATTTCTTGGTTTTATCACGGAGATCATTTTCAGCAGTCGAACTTTCATCACTTGCTTCTTTCTTTTTCCTCACTTTCCTTTTTCTTACACTCTTTCTTTTCTGTTTCCCTTTTTGATTCCTTCTTTGAATTGGCAGTTTCACTTTTGCTTCGACTTCCACTTTTATTAGATTGGGAAGCGGTTCGGCTTGGATCATTTTTCATTAACTCATAGAGTGGAGTTACAGCTTCTTTTATTAGATCGTGAATACCGAGAACATAGTCGTTCGGTATCGCTTGAATGTTCTCTGCTACAGTCTTCTCTTTATTGTTGTTTATGTTTTCTTCAACGGTCTTTTCTTTATTGTTTATTTGTACTTCTTGAATACTGTTGGCTTTAGACATGGTGTTACATGAATAAAACAAAATTTAGGGAAACGATACACTTTCTTTATCATACATTATATAGTTTACAAGAAAGAGAACATAACAGCTAACAACAATGATTCCTAATCCTTAATCCACTTTTTAACAACATTTTTCATCTTGTCACGTTTCTTAACAATATTCTTTCTTATTCTCTTTCTGTCCACTTTCTTATTCCTCAGCTCGTCCATCACTGAATTAGGCGGGTTTGGATATCCCGTTGGTGCGGATGCAGCTGGGAAGAGATAAGCAATCTCCCTTGGATAGAGATGCGGGTTTGCAACATACGCATGCATTTCTTCATCGGGGATATTGGTAGTATAGAATTCCTCGATGAGATTTGATTCTTCGCGGATCTTTTTAGCTTGTTGTGATATGGAAGGCCTCGGTCCAACATACGGAGGAAAATAAGGATTCTCGTTCTCCTTATTTTTTTCCTCGGGGTCTTCCTCTGATTCATAAGGATTCTTGATTGGTGATTGAACTAATCTCTTTTTGTATGGCAAGGTGACCCTCATTCTTGGTTTAAGGCTTGGTTTGGCAATTGTTTGTGTAGTCGAATGTTGGTAGTTTGGTGGTGGTGATCCAAACTGCCATCTATTCTGGTCAGAATGACAGTCCATCCAGCTTGACGATTCAGTTTCCTGTTTGATCTTACTATTCTGCTCCTCGGAAGGATGGTAAGTGGGAATTTCATATGGATAGTACTGGGGATTGCTATCTACTGTGTTGTCAGAGATTTCGATTGAGCATTGCTGACTTCCTGGGAGATACACGAGTTGGCTCCCATATGGTAACATCGGAATGATAGGTTGATTGTGATTGAAAAAGCTAGTATAATAACTATTGCTACTCTCCATATCGGATGGTTCGTAGTTGAATGTCGGTTTTGATGGGATTGCTACTCGGCGTCTATGACCAAGATAGTTAACGTAAGACATCTGCACTTAGTTAATATTTAGGGATAGGAAGTTTACCAATCCTATCTTATCCCTACATTTAATATTGATAATAACTTTAAGGTTAAAGCTTAGGTACTAATGTTTAAATACCTAATTCGCTGAAACCGATAGCTCTGATACCAACCTATCACACCCTGACTTAGGGCCTAGGCGTGTGACCACAAGTTGGTACCTGTTTTGTAAATATATCAGAGTTATGGGTTAATTTTAGCGGAAGACTTTAGGTTTGAATGTCATATTAATTTACATTGAAAATTTACCCGGGAATTAA
Organism: Bidens hawaiensis; assembly: GCF_021521415.1. Lineage (NCBI taxonomy): Eukaryota > Viridiplantae > Streptophyta > Magnoliopsida > Asterales > Asteraceae > Bidens > Bidens hawaiensis. The sequence goes on from NW_027491211.1 coordinate 117,694, forward strand.
ATACCCAAGTATTAGTTTACAAAATATATGTTTCATATTACAAGGATTTTAGTTATCAAAAAACGGAGACATCTCGTACGCGCTTCTATCTTCATTAAGACTCCAATCCTTGCCAATGCTACTTATGCTTAATTACCTACAATGGATTGGAAAAATACGTCAGCTATATGCTGGTGAACACGTATGACTCTATAAAAATTTTGAATGACATTACAATACAAATATAGTTTTCTCGACAATCTCAGCGGAAGCTTTTCTACTTCTGGTATATGTACCACTGCGCTACACACATAACGGTATTCTCCGGGCCACGAGGCCCTGAACAGAGAACTAGTCATGACCATTTAGTCTGCGGCTACCTAGCCTCTGACTGATTAGGCTTAACAGTTATGTTTGGATCCAGACACATGCATATTCGGTCTGAGTTGATTTTATTCTCTACTTTGTATTATAACGTTTTAGATATCATGTAATCTTATGAAATCATTGACTGACTCATTAAGACAAACACCAGTTTATCTTTGTCGAGTATAAATATGTTTTGACTGATTGAAAAGATTTAACATATTCACCTGTACTATCGGTGTTGGAAACCTTGACTGATTGATTGATTGTGAGTGATATTTAACCTATACATAATAGGTTTGTATAAACATCTGAATGGTGTTTTGATTAAGCAATGATTGCTAAGCTTAACCTTGAAATCGTTTATCTTTGATTGTGAATTAAAACACTTAGTTTTTATGTGACGTTTGATGTAGCATGCTTTGGCTTAATATGTTATAACACGTTGGTAAGTTTCTCCAGGTAAGTGAACGGGTCCCTCAGTTGATTGGGATTTGTACGATATACTTTTCCTTAGGTAAGAACTTACTACTAGTGATACTTGTTGGACTCGGTCTGCCCAAGAGACATATTAAATTGATGTGGCTAGTACGTTATGATCCAAGTCGGGTCATACCCAATAACAAGCTAGACAAACACCGATAATATTCGTTCATATATGATGTGATTTTAACAAATGAATATTAACACTTGAGTTATTTGGAAAGGGGTTTCTAAATAAAATGTACTTGTGTAATAAACAAATCATATGGATGATTTATGTCTTATGAAAGAACATTACATAGTGTTATTTAAGTTGGTTAAATAACAATATGTGAATAATAATAACCAAGCATGTCTCTTAACAAATAATAGGTTTTATAAGTTTAAGTTATAAACTTATAAAAGTATATATGTATGTATATATATATATATATGTTTAAAGTTTTATAAAAGAAAAGATAATAACTCTTTCAAATGTAATATTATTATATGTTTGAGTGGAGACATGCAATGGTTATTATTGGTGGAGAGAAAGATGCCTTTATATAAAACCAAGTCTTTCTCTTTCATTATTTCATAACACACGTAATTTTCAAGTAAAGTTTTCTCTCTTCCTCTATTGGGTATTTTCATCCAACATAAGAAAAGAAGAAGAAAATTTCAAGTGCAAATCCTAGCTAGAAGTGGTGTGTTGTTGAAGCTTGGGGTATGCTAGCTTGAGGAGCTTCCATATTCAAGTTCTTACCTTTCAATCATCATCTCTTTCACCCGGTTTTGTCATATTGAAAGGTAGTAGTAACATGCATGGACTTATAGTGACATGCATGTATTTGATAGTGTGTAATTCGTATTTGGATCCGGGTTTGGGTTTTGCATGTTTAAAATTGGTTTTATACATATCATATTAACAAGATTTAAAACTTTTATATCCGCTGCGTTTTTGGTAAAATAGGGATTGTATCACTTTGATAATCTTGTTAAAACCCAACAATGGCATCAAGAGCCGGTTATACGAATGCATGCTTCATTAGACCCAAAATTTTTCGGGTTTATGGTGGGTTTCACCATTTGGCCGAAACTTTTTGGGGTTTTGGTTACCCCATGGTTTTTCAAGGTTATACTTTACATGCATGTGGTAATCTTGAAAACCAAGTCATTTGGATGATTGTTTAGTTTGTTTGGACAAAACCCGAAACTTTCGGTTTGCTTAAGCTTTGGCCGAAAGTTTTGAGGCAAAAAGGGGAACCATTTTGGTCTTGTATTATTGCATATTTGGATGTGTAATAGATGTTCATAACCTAGCCATGGCCTTGTGTTTGGTTGAATGATTGTGTTGGTTGTTTGTTCATTCGATTTGGTTGTAATATTTATTTGGGTTTGTAATCTATTTATTCATTCATATGGCTTGTAATAATAAGTAGATTAGATGTATTTCTTTTACTAGAAAAATGTATTAGGATATAATTTTTAAAAGAAGATGCATGGATGGAAGCCTAAATAAAATGATGAAGACCACAACACCGGGAGTAAACACTTGGAGCATATGGATGCGGAATCAAGTGGGAGTTCACCAACACAAGTGCATGTTTTTTTGGGTCCCTTAGGAGAGACTTTTTGACACACTTGCCTTCGGTCAACAAGTGTGGTCAATATTAGGAGGCTATGGTTATGAACTTGTGGTTGTGTATATTTTATGCTTGCATGGTTGATTTACTTATTATTTGCAATATGGTTTGCTTAACAACTTAAAATCAACTAGCATAAAATTGGTTCCTTAGAAATCGTTAGGTAATAAAAATTGGTTTTATTAATAACTAATGATTTCATAATAAAAATGGGTCTTATTAATTGGAACGTTGAAAATGGGTTTTTCAACTAAGTACCATACATTTGAATGCATGCAAATGAAAGGTACAATAAATAGTTTTCCAATCTAGAATTTAGAAAACTAAAATCCCCTTTTAAAAACAAGTTAAACACCATCCTTTTATACGACACTTAAGTCACTTGTAGACTTGAAAGTGAGTTAGGATCACCTAAGCACTTTTAAGAAACTTGTGATCTTAAGGTGATTTTACAAGTACTTTTGGCATTAGGATCACCTAACCACTTGTATGAGTAAACTCACACGTGTGTATAAGTAGGACGACTTGATTTGAAACCATTACTATAAGATCACCTTAACATGGCGTTCAAAGGTGTTGATGGGATTTAACATACCAACTAAACATATGATGTTTAACCGATCCCATAAAACTAGAAGTTGCAAAGGGTTGCAATTGTTAAACGTTGACTACCTTGTTAATTCGAATAGTAGGATAAAGGTCACCTAACTACTATTTGAATGAAACGTTGGGTTCTAGATTTTAATCAATAATTGTCTTGGAGACATTTAAAGGGTATTAAAGATTAAAATTTTATTAATATCGAAAATACTAATTTGAACTTTGTTAAAATTCTTTTAGATGGCCGCAAACAACGCACCGAACACAATTATCCCACACGTGCATAATCTATCACTAAGATCCATTCTGGATAAGGATCGTCTAAACTTTAACAACTTCATGGATTGGTATCGAAACTTGAGAATTGTTCTCAAGCAAGAAAAGAAGTCCTATATTTTAGACGATCCTATTCCCGATGAACCCGATGTCAATAACTTGGATGCCTATGCGGATTGGTTAAAATACACCGAGGATTCGGTGCAAGTTTCTTGCCTCATGTTGGGAACAATGATTCCCGAGATCCAAAAGGATTTCGAGAATCATGGGGCGTATGACATGATAACCCAACTTAAGGAAATGTTCCTTACTCAAGCTCGGGTTGAGCGATTCGAAACGGTTCGAGCGCTTCATGCATGTCATATGGAAGAAACCCAATCTGTTTCATCTTATGTACTTAAGATGAAGAGCCACATTGATCGGCTTGAACGGCTTAACTGTCCCGTCTCAAAAGAGTTAGCCACGGATTTAATCCTAAATGGCTTAACTAAAAGGTTTGAGACATTCGTCATGAACTACAACATGAATGGATGGGACAAAAGCATTGGTGAGCTTCACACAATGCTTAAGACAGCCGAGGCCGGCATGGGTAGAAAGGTTTTACCTGTTCTTGCGATCAATGAGGGTGGCTCAAAGAAAAGACATCACCCGGAACCAAAAGCAAAGGTTGCCGTTGGTAAGGGGCAAGTCAAGAAGGGGTTCAAGGGAAAGGCAAAGGCGGAGCCAAAGCCAAAGAAGCTAAAGGTTAGCGCTGAGGATCCGTGCTTTGGTTGTGGTGAGATAGGTCATTGGATGAGAAACTGTTCGACCTATCTCAAGGAGTTGAAAGCTAAGAGGGATGCGGGGCAAACCTCAGGTACAACTTTCATGATTCACATTGATCTTAATATTATTTCTTCTAACACATGGGTATTGGATACCGGATGTGGAACTCACATATGCAATTCATTGCAGGGGTTCAAAAGAAGAAATGAGGTGAAGAAAGGAGATATAAGTCTCTTCATGGGCAATGGAGCAAATGTTGACGTCCAAGCCCGAGGAGATTATGTTTTAAAGCTTCCAAATGGTTTGGAAATTGTTTTGAAAAACATTTTATATTCCCCTAGTTTGACTAGGAATATTATCTCTGTTTCTGTATTAAGACAATCTGGTTATGACTTTAAGTTTGTTGATAATGGTATTTATGTTTTCATGGATAATGTCTTTTATTTTAAAGCGATGCCGTTTTATGGCATTTATGAATTAATTCATGATGAATCATACATTTATAACTAGTTGTACCAAGCTAACACCAAAAGACTCAAAATGGATTTGAGTAATACTTTTCTTTGGCATTGTCATCTTGGTCACATAAACAAGAATCGTATTCATACACTTCGAAAGAATGGTCTTTTGAAATCAAATGTTGATTCAATTGATGAATGTGAATCTTGTTTATTGGGAAAGATGACCAAAGAACCCTTTAATGGAACAAATGAAAGGGCGAAAGACTTATTAGGTATCATACATTCGGATGTATGTGGACCTTTTAGGACAATGACAAGAAATGGTGAAAGATACTTCATTACCTTTACCGACGATTATAGTCGCTATGGGTACGTGTTCTTGTTAATACACAAAAATGAGGCCTTTGAAATGTTCAAAGTCTTCCAAAATGAAGTACAAAATCAACTCAACAAAAAAATCAAAGTACTACGTTCCGATAGAGGAGGTGAATACCTCAATGATGCGTTTCTAGAACATCTTAGGAGTTGTGGGATTGTCTCACAACTTACTCCACCTGGAACACCACAACATAATGGTGTGTCCGAAAGGAGGAATCGAACTTTATTGGACATGGTTCGATCCATGATGGCTAGAAGCTCATTACCTCTATCATTTTGGGGTTTCGCTGTGATCTCTGCTGCCCGTATTTTAAATATGGCACCAACCAAGAAAGTGGATATGACACCTTTTGAAATATGGCATGGAAAGGCTCCAAAATTTTCATATTTAAAGGTATGGGGTTGTGAGGCTTATGTTAAGATCTACACCCCTGACAAACTTGAATGTCGATCCATGAAGTGTATATTTGTAGGATATCCCCCGGATTCGATGGGATATTATTTCTACAATCCAAGCGAGCATAAAGTGTTTATAGCTCGAAAGGCTAAGTTTTTGGAAAGAAGGTTCCTTATGGAAGGAACTGATAGAACTGTAGAACTCGAAGAGGATCGAGAACTACAAGCCGATACACGTTTGGTTGACACTAGAAATCAACAAGAGGTTGTTGAGGATGATCAAATGGTTGATCAAAACATACAAAACATTCGCAAATCTAGTAGAGTTAGCACCCCAACTGAGAGATATGGATTTTTCATGGATGGATGCTACGTGGTTGATTCGGATGAACCCACCACATACCGAGATGCAATGTCGCAATCTGATTGTGACAAATGGCTAGAAGCCATGAATGTTGAGATGCAATCCATGCATGACAATCAAGTATGGGACTTGGTTGCTCCACCTCTAAATTCCAAGCTGGTTGGAAGTAAGTGGGTTTTCAAGAAGAAAACTGATATGCATGGAAACTTGGATACTTATAAAGCTAGACTTGTAGCAAAGGGTTTCACTCAAACTCAAGGGGTTGATTATGATGAAACTTTCTCGCCCGTGGAGATGCTAAAGTCTATAAGGATATTGTTTGCCATAGCCGCATATTATGACTATGAGATATGGCAAATGGATGTCAAAACTGTTTTTCTAAATGGGCATCTTAATGAAGATGTTTATATGGTTCAGCCTGAAGGTTTTGTCGATCCACAACATCCTAACAAAGTATGCAAGTTGAAGAAATCAATCTATGGATTGAAACAAGCATCCAGAAGTTGGAATCACCGTTTTGATGATGAAGTTAAGAAATCTGGATTCATCAAAAACGTTGATGAAGCTTGTGTGTATAAGAAAGCTAGTGGGAGCATTATAACCTTTCTGGTATTATATGTCGATGACATATTACTATTTGGAAATGACATTCCAACCTTGGAAGGTGTGAAAGCCTGGCTTGGAAGCTGTTTTTCCATAAAGGATCTTGGTGAAGCCGCCTATATTCTGGGAATAAGAATCTATAGGGATAGATCAAGGCGGTTGATAGGTTTGAATCAAAGTGCATACATTGACAAGATCTTGAAAAGGTTCAAGATGGAAAACTCTAAGAAAGGTTTGGTACCTATTCAAAGAGGAACGATGTTGAGTGCTTCTCAATGTCCAAGCTCAAAGGATGAGCAAGACAAAATGAGTGGTATCCCATATGCATCTGCTATAGGATCCATCATGTATGCCATGATTTGCACTAGACCGGATGTGTCATGCGCCTTGAGCATGACAAGTCGATACCAACAAAATCCGGGAACTAGCCATTGGATGGCTGTAAAGAGCATATTGAAATACCTTAGAAGGACTAAGGATATGTTTCTAATATATGGCTCTGGTGAGGAGGAACTCGTTGTAAAGGGTTACACTGATGCGAGTTTCCAAACTGAACGAGATGATTCTCGATCACAATCGGGATACGTTTTCGTTCTCAATGGTGGTGCTGTCTCATGGAAGAGTGCAAAACAAGACGTGGTAGTTTTATCCACCATTGAATCTGAATACATCACCGCCTCCCTGGCAACTCAAGAAGCTGCATGGATTAGAAAGTTCATTGCCAATCTAGGAGTGGTTCGTACCATTCAGGACCCTCTAGAGATCTTTTGTGACAACGAGGGTGCGATTGCTCAAATCAAGGAACCCCGCGCACATCAAAAGACTAGGCACGTTGAGCGGAGATTCAAATACATAAGGGATGAAGTTGAAAAGGGAAAGATATGTATTCGCAAAGTTCACACTGATCAAAACATTGCGGACCCACTCACGAAACTCCTTGAAAGGCCGAAGCATGAGAGTCATACTTGCGCCTTAGGACTTCGATATTCTAGTGATTGGATTTGATCAAAATTTGTATTTGGATATTGGAACAATTTTATTTTAACTCAATCATATGGTTTTGGTTATGGTCATGTTCTTGTGTTATGTTCCATTTTAGTATGTTTAAATCAGTGAATAAATTGAATTATTCTAAACGTCCGTAGTCGTTCATATTTGTGGGAACAAATGTGAAAGTAAGACTATTATGAACTTGGATTGGTAGATATTCATGAGGTATGAATATAGCAAAGGGTTGCTGCCAAGGTTCATAGATATTTATGGGATAAATATTGGACTGACCCGCTCTCAATTTTACTGCATGGAATCCTTGGGATTTTTTATCATAAGTAAATTTGAGTAAAGACGAACTTCATAGTATCCTCCGACCTGAGATACATATTGGGTCTTGATATTCATCGACTATTATGCTTTGACTTAGTTCTTCGCTGCTCTGAAATATGTCAGTACATAAGGCTAAGCTCAAGTATAGTACAAGGTGATAGTGAGAGACGTATGTAGTCAATATGGGATTTGTCCCTCTTATTCGTTGAGAGTTAAATGTCTAAGGCCTGACAAGTTAAATCAACAGAGAATGATCACTCTGTGTCTCTGGATTTAACATGACATTTGTGGCAAAATGATAGATGATAGTTTCACCTAAATCATTTTCAAGTATGGGACTTGAAAGGGATAATGTTATTGAATGGCACTTCGTCATACGTATTAGGGGTAGTAAACCGTAGTTAGGCGGTATTTGCTACTTGCATCAATCTTCTATGTATCTTGTGCAAGTGGGAGATTGTTGGACTCGGTCTGCCCAAGAGACATATTAAATTGATGTGGCTAGTACGTTATGATCCAAGTCGGGTTATACCCAATAACAAGCTAGACAAACACCGATAATATTCGTTCATATATGATGTGATCATAACAAATGAATATTAACACTTGAGTTATTTGGAAAGGGGTTTCTAAATAAAATGTACTTGTGTAATAAACAAATCATATGGATGATTTATGTGTTATGAAAGAACATTACATAGTGTTACTTAAGTTGGTTAAATAACAATATGTGAATAATAATAACCAAGCATGTCTCTTAACATATAATAGGTTTTTTAAGTTATAAGTTATAAACTTATAAAAGTATATATGTATGGATATATATATATATATATATATATATATATATATGTTTAAAGTTTTATAAAAGAAAAGATAATAACTCTTTCAAATGTAATATTATTATATGTTTGAGTGGAGACATGCAATGGTTATTATTGGTGGAGAGAAAGATGCCTTTATATAAAACCAAGTCTTTCTCTTTCATTCTTTCATAACACACATAATTTCCAAGTAAACTTTTCTCTCTTCCTCTCTTGGGTATTTTCATCCAACATAAGAAAAGAAGAAGAAAATTTCAAGTGCAAATCCTAGCTAGAAGTGGTGTGTTGTTGAAGCTTGGGGTATGCTAGCTTGAGGAGCTTCCATATTCAAGTTCTTACCTTTCAATCATCATCTCTTTCACCCGGTTTTGTCATATTGAAAGGTAGTAGTAACATGCATGGACTTATAGTGACATGCATGTATTTGATAGTGTGTAATTCCTATTTGGATCCGGGTTTGTGTTTTGCATGTTTAAAATTGGTTTTATACATATCATATTAACAAGATTTAAAACTTTTATATCCGCTGCGTTTTTGGTAAAATAGGGATTTTATCACTTTGATAATCTTGTTAAAACCCAACAATACTACCCTTATATTTACTACATGCCCGTCAAAATATGTCTTTAGTTAACATTAATTTGCCATGAAGTAACGTTTATGAACACTCGTTTATGAATGTGAATGTATACAAAATACTTTCAAGGTTAAATACCATAGCCTCGATTGATATTTAAACTATAATTCAAATAACTTAAACATAACTCCTACCTTAGATCAGATACTTAGATTGATAATAAGAAAAAGGCAGGATCTTGATCTACTCGCTTATGTGATTGCTACTTGATTATGACTTCATTTGTAGCACAAACTTCAAGAAAATGGCACGTCGGTTCGTCACGGAAAGTGGGCACATCTTTGCTATATGTGTGTAAACAAAGGTGAGTTTGGGATGAGAAAGCCTCATACCCGTCTCCCCCTTTTATAGGCGTTTCTAGTGACCCGTCGCGATACGCGATGAGTTTTCTCAACCCTGTCGGGTAATGTGACGCCGTTATACCAGATCGTGACACGTGGCCTGTTATATCGTGCCACGTGTTGACACGTGGTTGGACACGTGTCCAATTACTACGCCTTGTTATCGAGCTACGCGATGATCTCATGAGGTGAACCATCGCGTATCGCTACGCCACCCAAAATTGGGTTTTTATGCCAGTCCATAGCGCACGCGATGGGCTTCATGCCTGCCCCATCGCTTATCGCGATGGATGAAGATTTCAGAATTTTACATTTTTAGTCCCTATACTTTATAAGTTATTTATTTTAGGTAAATTCTTATAGGGTTACAGATGCGGTGTTACAATCCAGACTTGATTGTCATGCATAGATTGCATCTCAGCGTTCATGGCTTTTTGCCATTTCTAATTTTCCGGATCTAAGACAGCAGATTTGTAGTTAGTAGGTTCGTCATTTGACACGGCTACTAACAGGACTTCCGGACCATCTAGTTTCCATAGGTATTTAGAATTTGGTACGCGAGTCCTACTACTTCAGCGAACGCTCGTGTTTATGTCTGATGTATTAGCAACAATATCTTGTTGATAAGACGCTCCAACTTCCTCAGCGGTTGTGTGTGGTTCTTGAATATCCTCAAGATCGACAATATTATTTTCAGTTCCTTGATCGAGAATATATTTCTCGATGAAGTGGCCCTTCCTTTTGATAGAAATCAAATTTGTATCAAGGTAGAAGAAATAATATCCTCTTTGGTTATAGTACCCGATGAAAACAACTTTTACGCCACAGGGATCGAGTTTGTCATCAAAATCACGGGTAACATATGCATCACATCCTCATACTCTAAGGAAAGACAAATTGGGTTTACACCCATGCCATATCTCATTTGGGGTTTTTCTTACCTTTTTAGTTGGAGCCAGATTAACAATGCGGGCGGTGGTCATAAGGGCAAAGCTCCAAAAGGAGTTAGGCAAGTTAATTCTACACATCGTCGATCAGACCATGATAAGCAGGGTTCGATTTCTCCTCTCGCTCACGCCATTCTGTTGGGGAGTGCCGAGTGGAGTGAGCTGTGAAACAATTCCACGCTCTTTTAGATGATTGATGAACTCTAAGATTAGATACTCTCCACCTCAATTTGATCAAAGCGTTTTAATAAATTTTCAGAGTTGGTTTTCCATTTCGTTTTGAAACTATTTGAACTTTTCAAAAGTTTCATACTTGTGTTTCATAAGATACTCATAAGCATATCGACTATAATCGTCAATAAAAGAAACGAAGTATCTTTCATGATTTCTAGACATAGTTCTGAAAGGGCCGCACACATCAGTATGTATAAGTCCTAACAGATCCTTTGCTTGTTCACGTTTATGAGTGAAGGAGTCCTTGGCGAGTTTGCCAGCTAAATAAGACTCACCGTAGTCAAAAGAGTCTTGTCCTGTTGATTCAAGAATCCATTCGGATTGGAGTCTTTTAAATCGTGCCTTGCTTATATGACCAAGTCGGCACTGCCATAGATATGTATCATTGATTCCAGATCTGATACGTTTAGAAAGATTATATACATTATTTTTAATTTGAACATTAATCTCATAATTACCATTTCTAGGTTTAGCCTCAAAATAAAAGACATCATTCAAGTAAGCAGAAATAGAAATACCATTAAAAGCGTACTTAAATTCTTGTTCAAAAAGTAAATAAACTGAAATAATGCTTCTGGTCAAACCAAGTGCAAACAAACAGTTATTCAAAGTAACTACAAGGCTAGACAGACAAACAAAATGATATGTAACAGTTGCAAGAACTGGGACTCTCTTCCCATCACCAACGATGAGTTCCATGCTACCTTGTTTCAACTTCTTCATCTTTTCAGGCTCCTGCAAGACATTAACGATGTGGTAACCACATCCGGTATCAAATACCCATGTGTTGCTAGAAACAGTGAAAAGTTCAATAACATATATGGAAATACCTTTAGAGGAGCTTTCACCATTATTCCTTTGTTTCTTCAACTCAGCAAGATATTCGGGACATTTACGTTTCCAGTGTCCCATTTTGTTGCATTTGTAGAACTGGCGCTCCTCAGGAGGCGGCGATGGTATCTTTGCAACAGCCTTGTTAGTGTTGGTGGCATGCTTGGCAGCAACGGTAACCCTTTTCTTGCCTTTACCCTTATAACCCTGGTTCTTGGGATTAGGCTTCTTGACACCAGCAGATCGAACCATCAGAACTTGATTAGATTTAGTTGGAATATTCATCTCAGCCGTTTTGAGCATACCATGAAGCTCCGGCACTGTCTTCACCCATTCATTCATATTGAAATTCATTACAAATTGGTTGTAAGAGCTGGGGAGAGAGTTCAAGATGAAGTCCACTGCCAATTTATTCGACATGTGATAATCAAGTTTCTTCAACTGGTCGATGTACCATTTCATTTTGATGACATGCGCACTAACAGAAGATCCATGTTCCATTCTGCAGCTAATTAGCTGCTTCATGGTGTCAAAACATTCTTGATGAGCTTTTTTTTGGAACATGCCCTTGAGTTGCTCAAGCATCTCATAGGCACCAAGATCTTCCAAGCCCTTTGCAAGCTCGGAGGACATGGTGGTTAGCATAATGCAAGTGACTTCAGTAGAGTCATCCTTATGCTTTTCAAGAACCTTTCTGGCAGCAACAGTATTGTTTTCAGGCTCGGTTGGAACTGGTCCATCGAGAACATAGTGTTTCTTTGCCATTATGAAACAAGTCTCAAATTGCGGTGCCAGTTAAGAAAGTTGGTGCCATTCAGCTTTTCTTTCTCAAGAATAGTCTTGACGGTGAATGAGGAGTTATTATCAGTTGACATCTGTTAAATAAGCAAAAATAACTTAATTAGTATTTTCGATGTTTATAATCCTATTTTCAATTACCCAATAACATATAATAAATAGGAACTTGGGAATCTGGCATCCAGTTAGTAACGGCTGTTGTAGCACACAACATTAGTAAGTGGTTAGGCAGACCGACAACGATTGCCAATTGTGAATAAAACACAACTCTCGGTTATGAGGCCTATAATGACAACAATTGCCTAAGTAGGTACGTTTAGCCTCATCTATGCCCACTATAGTATTCAGACAGCTATAGCACGTAACAGAAGAGTAAAGTGATAGTCGCCCTAGTACATTCACTTGTGAAAGGGCTGAATGTGTCAGCGAAACCCTTTCACCTTAAAGGGATAGGCTAGAAATCAAGTGCGGTGTTGTAGCTCCAAACACTTGAAGTTTTGCAGTACGCCTCAAGTGTGACTTATAGTAGGATGTCATAGAATATTGATTTTTAATATTGGGATTAATTTTAGAATTTACCGAATAAAGTGAAAGTCAAGTTTTATTGTATTAATCGGGACAACATGATGAACCATTTCATCTCTCAGAACACTAAGTTTTAGATTTAACCTATTAAAACTAAGTTTGTCGCGATATCTCTAACCAATTTTAAGTTAATAGAGAAATCTATTAAGTTATTAGGTTTTGAAAATTAAATATAGTTTAATTTGCAAAAACATAATTGGTTAATTTGTTTTAAAATATTTAATATTAGGTTGGTGGTATTATAACCTATTATAATAAAGCAAGCAACCACAACAGAAAATAAGAATATGTAAATCTTAAATGGCCAAGATTAGTGATTGGTCTTGCTAGAGCCTATTAGAAAGATCAATCGGGTCAAGGGGTCACAACACAAAAAACCACAAGGATGGACTCTTGGTGCATCCCCTCATCTTTAGCAACTCCCACTGACTTCAAGAACTCCATGAGCTCGTCCTTGGTTTTCCTTTGAATCTTCTTCATTACAATATTCAACTAATACAAGTAATGAAAACTAAACCCTATCTATTACAATTTTGAACCATCAAAGTGGCAAAAAATCATAAATAAACCGGAAAAATAAATACAACTTTTGAACCAACCATACGGCCAAAAACCAAAAATCATTCAACCAAACAAACAAGGTCGGGCCAGATTTATATATTCAACAAAAAAATAGAGAAATATTTTGGTCAAATAAAATAAATAAAATTTTGACCAAACCAAATTATGTGATGCAAAATATACAGTTTTTTTACCACATTGTTGCGATTGTTTTACGTCTAACCTTTAGCGAATATCCGTTGTTTTATGCGTAAAGTTACATATTGTTGATTAATGTAGGTACCATGGTTAAAGAGCATGGAAAACGAGTCTAAATGAAGAAGAAATCGGCTCAAACGGGAATAAAAGGAAGCCGGAACGGGAATAAATGAAGAAGAAATCGGCTCAAACGGGAAGAAAACCCGCTGATAGAGCAAACCGCGCCGCGCGACCATGATGGGCCTGGTAGACCACGCAGCGCGGAGTCCCTAAGCTGGCCAAGATGTTCAGATTTCAAAGACCCCGTCTATTTGCCTTATATGGGCCTTGTGGGCTTGTTTTGGCTTGTTTAACAAGTTTAATGATCTATTTAAATAACCCTAAAACCCTATGAATGAAATTATTCAAGTTTCCAGCCATCTCACACATGTTCTAGAAGAGAAACCAAGAAGGAGGAGCTTAAGATTCTATCTTTTATCCTTTAGTTTTCGGTTTGCTTGTTTTAACGTTTGTGAGTTTGTTTTTGAGTTTTAAGCATTCACACCTTTTGTAATCATATTTATATGAACATGTTTGTCAGTTTTATATATTTGCTGATGTTATTTGATTATGATTGGCTAGATTGGTTAGAACCACCTAGGTTTGATGTTTAACGGAAAACTCACCGTAGGGACCCAGTTGCCTTGACCTCACCTATGTTTGCTCATTTTTAGAACTCTGGTTTCAACCACATGTTAGCACCCGTGTCAACTTACTACCGTTAAGTCATCTTACCTAGGTGATTCGTTTTCTTATTATCGTTAGTTTCGTTAAGTTTCACTGTTAGTTATGTTAAATTAGTTAAGTTTGTTATAAATAAATATGATAAAGAAATATATTATTTAGGCAGGACTTAGATTAGGGTTAATTATCTGAGCCATTCTCACGTGTCTTTGTGTTCGACATCCGGACTTCCATTAGACTGTGCTGTTACGCAATCGGTACACTTGCCGTTTGTGGAAAGTTTAGTTAGGATTGTATGGTTTTATAAATTTAAGACTTAGTGTTGAATTGCAAGAATTAGTTATTAATATATATATATATATATATATATATATATATATATATATATAGTTTTTGCACATCAAGTGTTTGGCGTCGTTGCCAGGGACATGGTTTGAGGCGATTAGAGAATGAACCAAGTTTGGGGACTTGCCTTTTGTATTTTTGCATATATCTAGATTAATATAGTTAGTTTACTTTTATTTTATCTTATTATTAATTGTCTAGTTTTAGTTTAATTTTAGTTTTAATTAATTTTCGTCTACTACTATATGGTGCCTGTGATCCGTTTTTGTTTACGTTTACAGTAATGGAGACTTATGGGAATGGATTCAAATAGAAAAAATGTTGCACCATTTGGTAAATGGAGATGCAACGGATTTTGGATTGTAAAGAGAAAAATCGAGTGAAACCCCGGTTACGTTTTATGTTTTATTTAAGGGGGAATCTTCTGGGTTATGAAAACTAATCTGGTAAATTGATTGAGCAAATACTAGGTTCGGATGAGGTAATGTTTGATTGGTTACGTATCCACCATGATACAAATCCAAATGCCTCATTTCCGACCCAACAAGCTTTATATAGAATTCGGCTTGGTTTAATGAGTCAGTCACAACTTAGTGAGCCGATTATCGAATTAGAAGATGATAGGATGGAAAGGCCATCAGAGGAATGTGTTCCCTCGTGGGAAGACGAGTTTAGGGTGAGTTTTGTGATGAGTTGGTGGATTTTACATTGATGGACGAAGGAAAGTTTGACCCACTTGGTGATTTGAAGTTGCTCGAAGATTTACTGTATAACGAGCCAAGTGTGAGGATTGAGGAAAAACTTTGTGAGGAGAACCATGAGGTTGTTGATGATTTAGGCCTTTTGAAAAAAACACCTCGCTTATGAAAAATCAGGACTGCAATTAACATCCATTCAGGATGCATCGAGGTTTAAATAGTTAAAGAAAAGGAAAGAAAGAGAATATCTAGGCTCAGAGATCATGGTGTGTAGAAGAGTTCGTCACTCATGTTTCACTTCAGGGAATCATTTGGGGGGGGGGTCTACGAGTTGGTGGGCCAAGTCCAAGTCGTATGTTTGGGCCCATGAGAGTGGTGTAGTTAGTTTCTTCCCGACCAATTGTAAGAGGAAACTGTTAAAGAGCATTGATGGGAAGATGATAAAGGAGAAGCGTCCTGATTGAGGTTTTATGAGCGAGTCCGGCTGAAAAATATTTTGTAACTTTAGCGCTTCCCGGGAGGCAACCTGGTAACATGTTCCATTTTTATTATTTTATTTTGCATTTATTTTGTCGCTATTACATGTGTTTTCTTCTCTTGCAGGTTATTCTGGGGTTGGTTGACGATGGTTTATGTGTTGGAGTTTGAAGCAAGTGTGGGGATGCCAATTGCTTCATGATTTGATGTGACAATATCATATTGATGGGCATGGAAGATGACTCATGACACACGTTCACTTATATTTACCAAGGAAGTCTGTTCCACTTATCTATTTATTTTATTTTTGTCTTTTTCATGTCTCACATTGAGAACAATGTGAAATTTAAGTGCGGGGATTAGGGAATTAATGTTTTTTTTGTACTAATAATTAACAAAAATAAAATTAAAGAATGTTTAAAGAAAAATTGATTAAAAATGGTAAAAGATTTTAAAATTTTTTGTCCCTTATTTTCAAAATTTTGCATTAAACAGGAAATGATATTAACTACCGATTATTATCACTCTTGAATTATTAAAATAAAAATTAGTTTTCAAATCAGAGCATTTAATTTGGGATATGAAGGTGGGCTCAGCTCTTTAGTTGGTATAGACAGTACATGTTTGACTTTAATTGAATCTTAATGTATTTGAACTTTAATGTGATGCATTAAAATAATTTTGGGATGAAAGCCTAGGCCATACTCAAGCCTCATGTTTGATTTGATTGCTAAATTTTTATGAAAATCTGAATGTTGAAATACGATGCTTAGGTAGGTTTAACGTTAGGGTATACTAGTTAGTCCATGATATAAACATAAAAAACATACTTCTAGTTTTAGTGGTATACAGTTCATAGGTTTATAGTTTTATAACCTTAAATCCTGTATTGATGGGATGCTCCAGGGTTCGCAGACTATGGTTCGGTATACGGTTTATCATCTGGGTAATCACATCGCCTAAGTGGATTTATGAATATTTAAATAAGCTAAAAATAGAAAACCCGCAATTTATTGTCAAATCATAAGTCATAAAACTTGATGCTTTAAAGTACAAATTACATTAGTGACTTGATCAAACCACGCTATTAGCCATATGAGGTCTCCTTGCTCGCATCATATTACCATTAAGAAACGGAACACAAGGATCACGTCATATGTAAACCCACAGATGAATTCGTGTATACTCACAGATGGTGATGGTCTCGGGTTGTTGCTTGATAACGGGGGTATGCCATGTAGTGGGGAACACTACATAGTTAGTTCTTAATTGCACTTAACTGAGTATCTAAGTGGCTGCCTAGTAGACCTTAATACTTAAATTTAGGTGTATAAACAATATCCTTGATCGTCTTAGATATGCTTAAATGTTATATTCTGTTTCGATCAGTTAGATATGAGGTTTAAGTCAACTTGGGGTGGTTCCGGGTCGGTAAAACCAAGCAAAAGAAAAGAAAAAAATATATATTATTATTAATTTTGGCTTCCACTATTTCATATAAACTTGAAAACCGTCACATGTTATATGTCTCGTTGCGTATGGAAAAGGCATGGGTTTAAAGTGGACCAACACACTAGCAATCGCGGTTAATTTTGATAATTTTTTTGAATATTGAAAAAAAAGTCAAGAGTGAGTTGCTACTATCTATCGGTAATATTCCTGTGCAATTTACTTTTTCACGGACGAAAAGGTTTAAGTGTGGGGATATTAGATGTGATGCAAATACATAGCTTTTTACCCCATTGTTGCGATTGTTTTACGTTTAACCTTTAACTAATATCCATTGTTTTATACATAAAGTTACATATTGTTGATTAATGTAGGTAACATGGTTGAAGAGCATGGAAAATGAGTCAAAATGAAGAAAACATTAGCTTAAACGATAATCAAATGAAGCCGGAACGCGCATACGAAGTTTAACGAGCGAAAAACGAAGAAAACATGTTGATAGAGCTAACCGCGCCATGCGTCCATGATGAGCATGGTAGGCCGCACCGCACGGCGTTCCTAAGTTGGTCAAGATGTTCAGATTTCAAAGACCTCGTCTATTTTGTCTTATATGGGCCTTGTGGGCTAGTTTTGGCTTGTTTAACAAGTTTAATGATCTATTTAAAGAACCCTAAAACCCTATGAATGAAATTATTCAAGTTTCCAACCATCTCACACCAGGGGTGTCAATTCTTAACACGACCCGAAACCCAACCCGAACCCGACACGAAAAAAAAAGGTTTTGGGTCGGCTAACATGACCTGTTTAAAAAACGGGTCGGGTTGACCTGTTTTCTAAACACGTCGGGTTCGGGTTGAACTGTATAAAAACGGGTTGACCCGTTAACCCGTTTAATTTTAGATATTTTAAAATTAATTTTATATTCCTTTTTTAGTTTTAAAATGTGTTGAAGAATTTAATTATTTTTCATTCCCCGTATTACCTTTTTAGGTCTCCTCTTAAATTCTATTTTTTGTGAACGACACTTTTAAATTCTCAACCAAAATTTCATTACCCAAGATGCATTTCTTCTGTTCATTCACCAATATGCATGAACATATCTCAAATCCTCAATATCTAAATCGACTCAGACTTAAATTTCATTTGAATTTTGTGTAGGTTCCCCGGACGGATCACACGAGATATCCCGATATACACAGGTGCGGAATCCCTGTGTAGACGTTACGGACGTAGAATATAAGCTCACGTACACACGAACACGATACGAACACAACTCACGTTATATTGATAACTCGAACCGTGTTACTTACAGACTCTCGACCTCACGTCAATAGACTTACTGAATTACACGTAAATAATCACTCGATCCACTAAAACTCTAACCCGTAAACAGTAAACTGTAAACAGTATAAATACACGACAACTTCGCCTCAGGCGAAGTTGTCTATAACTTCGCTCGTTCAACAAGTTCGCCTAGGCGAACTTGTCAACAACTTCGCTTGGTTAACAAGTTCGCCTAAGCGAACTTGTCAACAACTTCGCTTTTACAAACAAATACACAAACAATATTACAGACTCGATTACAGACATTAGACATATGAACTACTGACATCTATGCACCAACAGACTCCCCCTTGGCAGTAGCTTCATATCTTGATCTTTCAGCATCGGTCTCGTAATCCTGTATCTTCAAGCGTGCACTCCTTCTCTAACACATACCGTGACTACTCGCTGATATTTCCTTGGTTCATCCTTCCAAGCAGGAATATAGAATATCTTCTTTTCATTCAACACTTGCAGATCAGCTTTCGATAAGTTAACAAGATGCATCGGGTCATACACCCTCAGCACTTCTTGTTCATCTTCGTCTTCCATCACGGCTTCAGCAGTCTGGCAATCAACGTACCACCATTTTAGATTCTTCAACACATCTTGAGGCATATTCTTCATTGGAACCTCCTTGATGCATCGGATCGGTTTGTACTTCATCACCATCCATGGCTTGCCATCTGCTCTCAATCCCCTCTCTGTATCCTCCACGAGCTTTCCCTTCTGTGGCTTTAATAGTTCAAACTTCTTCTCTTTTATGCTTTCTTTCCACACAATCTTCTCAATCACTCTCGCCATATTGTTGTCACTTCTATTTATCTGGCCCAACCTGGCCAAATCCTTCACCTCACATTCCGGCAACGTATTGAGAGATCTCAACATTCTCTTGAAGTATTGAATACCATCATAACGCTTCACCACAAACAACTTCATCTGTTCATCATATATCCAACAGATAATTCCCTTCTTCGACTCAGCATAGCCTTTGATGTTATAACTCTTCTTGAACATGGCTGGAACAGCAGGCTTCTTGGTCTTGATAAACCAATGAGCACAGCCTTCCTTCCACCTAGGCTGCTCCTCCCACTCAGTCTCATCCATCTCAACACCCATGTCGACTTTCTCTACATCAGGGATCTCGTGTTCAACGTTTTCTTCTACTATCTCCCCCTCTTCTATTCCATCTTCAATCACAATCTGCTCACCGATCTTCTCAATCATATCACTCGGCAGCACATCTTCATCAAATAACACATCATCGCTGAACATGTCATCGTCCAGTTCCTTCAGCGCATCAATCACGTCATCCTCAACTAACACCACATCATCACCAGAAGCACCAGCCACGTCGGTAGACTCCCCCTCAGCTGTGGAAGTACCAAGAGCTTGAGAAGTTCTTGGCAGCTCACCACCTGCATCTTTCGATGCATTGGGATCATCGTCACGGTCGTTTCTCTTCTTCGTTCTGAGCTCGTCGCCCTTACAGCTCATCTCCCCCTGAGATGCCAAGAACTCCTTTAAGGCATCTATAACTTTCCCATGCTCAACCAGGAGGGATGCCTGTAGTTGATTTGCTTCCACTAGGCTTTGAATAGTCTTCGACTGCTCTGCCACGATCCGCTCTAGTGAAGCTATTCTCTCTGAATCTGAAGTAGGCGAAGGCGAGACACCAGAAGCAGGCGTAACCGCAGGTGGTACCATACCTGATAACCCTGCAGTAGTAATGACCGTTGACTCTACAAATCGTGCAGCTACCACCGACTGAGTAAGCATTGGAGGTGGTAGAGACACGATCTCCGGAGTCGACGTCTGGATAGCAGTGATGGATGGAGTGCCAGCAGCTGATGTAGCCACCACGGGAACATCCGCAGCGCTTGTACTTGTCACCTGTACAGAGGAAGGAACAATAGACATACCAGACAGTGCGGCCGGAGCAAAACGTACAGTCCTTGAAGTCTCTCCAGCTCCCATGCCAGCACCTGTCCTCTCCCGTCTTGATCTTCTTATCAGCTTATGTATGTCTTCTTCCTCTTCCGACTCATCATCATCTTCCGTTCTCTTTCTTTTCCCAAACGTTCTCTCTCGAGACACCATCAACCGTCTCCCCTCATTCATAATCTCATCCAAATCGGAGTCAGCCATCGACGTAGCTGCTCTAGTCATACTCACATCCGAACCTTGTGCTGCCGAGACCTGCACCTATTCAACGTGATCCATATCAAAATAACCTTGACCTCCAAACACAGCATCAAGATCAATATCCTCTGCAGTAGACACAACAGGCACAGCAGGAGCAGGAACAGCTTGAGTTGCTCTTGCCTGTCGTGGTTGAGGATCTCTGAACTCGTCCCCACCAGCAGGAACATACTCTGGGTTAATTAAAAACCCAAATAGTGGAGTATGCCTGGGACGACGTTCAGGGTTGCTCCTCGCACTCGACGTGCGGCATTGAGCAAAGATACGTTTGCTCACCGATTCCACGTATCTTATCGGGCGTCTCTGAGGTAGAGTCGGAGCGACATGGTTCAATATCATCTGGAAGAACCGTGGGTACATAATGAACCGCTCCCGAGACATCGCCCTCCTTTATCTATCAATCTCGTAGAAGACCATTTGACTGAAGCTATAACGTTTGTTATAGGTCAGTGCAGTCATTGCAGACTGCATGGTCGCACCCATGCCGTCAGTGCCCGCCTTCCTCCCAGACATGCAAACGATCATAACGTGCATGAGGAAGCGCCACTGATCTAGAAGGAAACCCTTCCTCCTCTGGGTATCTCCTAATGGACCAGAGTAGCCCATTCGGAGAAACGCTCCATCTCGGAACGGAGCTACGAACTCTGTTGGATCGTCCCTCGTCTCTTCACCGAAGCGTAAGGCCACCCGTATCTGTTCAGAATTGAACTGAACTTGTTGATTGTTCACCGTCGCTCGCATGACCGGGGGCTCAACACGACAGTCGTATTCGACCGTCTGCCAGAAGTCTTCGATATTCGGCAGAGATATCGGCAGAGTGTTTGTTATGGCATGAAAAATCCTCGAGAGTAGGAGGAAGGTGATGATCTCGCGATAGTCGTCCACACCGCTCGCCTCCGGGTCAAGTGTAATGTACATATTGTGACCCGGGAAAAATTGTCTCTGATTGTCACCATCATCTCCTCCTGCACCACCAGCACCAGCTATCGCAGCCATATCTGCAACAAACTAACCAAGTTAGAACGACAGAAAGACATAGCACAAGTTCGCTTTGTTACCATGAGCGAAGTTGTGATAAACTCTGTATAGGCGAAGTTAAAGTTGAGGCGAAGTTGGGAACAACTTCGCTTCAGCTTTAAGTTCGTCTAATTAACACTAAGTAAAATTGATCTTAGGCGAAGTTAAAGTTAACTTCGCCTCATCACAACATCGCCTCAGGCGAATTTAAGTTACAGGCGAAGTTACGGATAACTTCGCCTCAGGCGAACTTAAGCTTCGGGCGAAGTTACGGATAACTTCGCCTCAGGCGAACTTAAGCTCCAGGCGAAGTTACGGATAACTTCGCCTAAACCCTAACTTCGCCTGAATCTGAAACGGCGACAGTAAGATACTGCAAACATCGAAATCCGATGTTTCGGCTAGTTTAGACGATTAAGGACCCTTAAAACAAGCTTTTTAAGGACATGTTGACGATCAGTATGGTGATTAACACGTAACAACAAGTTGTGAAAATAGGTTTGAAGGTCCGACGGTTCGAGGGTATTACCCGGGTCGAAACGACCCTTGATTAGCATGAAAGAACTTGTAATATATGATAAAACAACATCTCGAACCTTTGATCGGTGTGAAAATCGGTAATAAATAACACGTGATCGGTGTAAATGTCAAGTTCGCCGGAAAAATATTCGCTGTGGATAAGTTCGCTGATATAATGAACAGTTCTGACCTTTGAACATCCTTATATAGAGGCTTTGTTATACAGGCGAAGTTACGGATAACTTCGCCTAGGCGAAGTTATCCACAACTTCGCCTGTTCAACAACATCGCCTAAAGTTTCAAAATTTAACCCTTAAAATGTTAACAGTTATCAATTAAGTTATAAATTTTCTTTTAAGAAATAAATAACATGATCAATTCTAAGTAACCAGTTAAAAAATCATAAAACTATCTAAGTACAAAAACTTAAAAAATTTAAAGTATAAGGGATCAAATTTCAGTCTCGATAGGGACTGCTACGTTTTAGAAAAGATCCGAACAGGAATCATACTAATTACGTGACTGTCACATAGATCCGTGTTTAGCTGTATTATGACATATAGAGACAGGTTGTAAGCAGGTAAATAACTTAAGATGGTTTTCATCGTTTCTGTGATACGAGTTATTTTCAATTATGCCTCAAAATTTATGTGGGCAACAGCTCAGAAATATTGATGCCTCCTATCTATCCTCAAGGCGTATTTGGCTTTCCCCAAGTCACCCCGAATTGACTTCGACCCATAGTGTCTGATTAAGTTGTAAGTACTCTTCATCTGTTTCCCGTTCTTCTCTCTTACTCAATGAATGTGAAGTCTTTATCTTATCATCACTAATATGTTTCAATAACTCCAAATTTATTTATTTATTTTTTTTATTTTTTTTTTTAGACTTCAAAGTAGTAATTAACTGCAAGTCCCGAATCTGGATCACTGCAGTATCTTGAGACGCTATCTTCACGGGAATCAGAACACACATGGGCTCGTGTATGACTGGGTAATCGCTTTTCTGCCTATCATTCGGAAAGATATATATGAAGACACGCAAAACTCTTAAGGAGTTTCCACTTAAAATCAAGTAAAATTAGTTTGTATCACATCTACTTTTACGCACCATTAAAAGTTACCATGACATACAATGGCTGTCCTAAAGCCTTTTAAGCCTAATAACTTCACTAGTTAAGCACACAAAGTTAGTATATCTATCATTTTCCAAGGTTGGATCAATTTTCTGTTAAACATAGCTAACGAACTTCAGACTTGAAAAATAATTTCATTTCCCTTTTAAAAAAAATTTTAACATTAATCGCCCGGACCGAAACAAAGTCTTCAGGTAAACGGCTATCCCGAAGATCCAATGGATCAGCTGGACCGACCACATACTAGTATGTGTCCTTCTAACTAAGTATGATCGACTAATTTTAAGCGAAAGAAAGAAAAAATCATCATAAACCGCCCCGGTCACTATCAGTGATCTGGTTAATGGCTATCCTCAAAATCTACAAGTAGAAAATGAGGACCAAAACATATCCGAAGACAAGTCCTTCAAACTGATGTAACCGACATATTTTTAAGCGATTAGTGACTTTTTTTTTTTTTTTTTCGAACAAAACAAAAGAATAGCATGGTTACTCGGGATTGATCATCCCATTCAGTTCAATAAGGTTTTGAAATCTGGATTTGTCAAACGCTTTAGTGTATAAATCAGCGAAATTATCAAGCGTATCCACCTTTTCAAGAATTATCAGTTTCTTCTCAGCACAATCCCGTATGAAATGATGACGTATGTCAATGTGTTTAGTTTTACTGTGTTTCACGGGATTGTTAGTTACTGAGATAGCAGCTGTGTTATCTATGCAAATAGGAGTAAGTAAGAAATTCAGACCATAGTCGCGCAACTGTTGTTGTATCCAAAGAACCTGAGAGCAGCAGTTGGATGCTGCCATGTATTCTGCCTCACAGGTTGAAATTGCGACTGAAGTCTGCTTCTTGCATTGCCATGACACCAATCTGCCACCAAGAAACTGACATCCTCCAGTTGTTGACTTCCGACTCTGATTGCACCCTCCATAATCAGAGTCTGTGTAAGCGACCAGCTCCAAGTCTCCTCCTCTCGGGTACCACAACCCCAGCTTCGGCTTGCCCTTGAGATACCGCAGTATCCTCTTTGCACCTTTCAAATGAGATTCTTTTGGATTTGCCTGAAAACGTGCATAAAGACAAACAGCAAACATTATATCAGGCCTAGATGCAGTTAAGTACATTAAAGAACCTATAATTGCCCGATATTGAGTTGGGTCCACATCTGCATCACCGTCTACTTCAGCACCCAATTTGTGATTGACGCAGATTGGAGTATCATATGGAGAACTGTCCTCCATCTTGAAGCGCTTGAGCACATCATGAACATACTTCGTCTGATGAATGAACATCCCGTCCTTCCTCTGATCAACCTGCAATCCTAGAAAGAAAGTTAGTTCACCCATAGCACTCATTTCAAACCTTTTCTTCATGACGGCTTCAAACTCCTGACACATGGAGACTTTTGATGCAGCAAATATAATGTCATCCACGTAGACTTGTACCAGCAGGAAGTCGCTTCCATCTCTTTTGAAGAACAACGTGCTATCAATTTTCCCTCTTTCAAAACCATTCTCGAGCAAGTAATCCGATAAAGTTGCATACCAGGCACGAGGTGCCTGATGTAATCTATACAACGCCTTGCTCAACCTGTACACGTGATCTGGATAGTCTGGGTCAGGAAAACCCGGAGGTTGCTCAACATACACAACCTCATCAACTTTCCCATTTAAAAACGCACTCTTCACATCTAGCTGAAACACCTTCATCTTTTCATGAGCAGCAAACGCTAAAAACAATCTTATGGCTTCCAACCTGGCGACAGGAGCGAACACTTCGTTATAATCAATCCCCTCTTGTTGATTAAAACCTTTCACGACAAGCCTCGCCTTGTTTCTTATAATGATCCCCTTATCATCTCTCTTGCACTTGAACACCCATTTTGTGCCTATTGCATGCACATTTTTTGGTTTTTCAACCAAAGTCCAAACTTCCATCTTCTCGAATTGAGCCAACTCTTCTTGCATGGCCTCGACCCACAAGCTGTCCTTTAAAGCCATTTGATAATTTTTCGGTTCAATCTGGCTTATAAAGCAGGTATACAGGCATTCATTGATTATTCCTGTATCCTTAATGCTTGTATAAACACAGGTATGTTCATTCAAGCTACTTCTCGTTTGTACACCTGAGGACACATCACCAATCACATTATCCAAAGGGTGATCTTTATGAATTCTCGTGGTCGGAACAGAACCGACATGCAAATTATCTTCCAAATTAGAAGAGATCTCATCAATGGTTGTTTCATGCTGAGAGTGAAAAGGATTGATAAATTCTTCTTCAGCAGAGGCAGCAGGGGTACCAATAGTGTTTGATGAGGAAGGTTGACACTTATCAATCAGCTGTCTTTGCAATAGATTTTCTTCCTCATCGAGTATCATCTTCGTCGCAGCTCTTTCTTCTTCTTCAGAAATCTCCAAATCCGGTACGTTAAACGACTTAAAAAGCTTAACATAGTCGAAAAGCTCAGCAGGTCCATTGCTAGGTTTTGGCGGTTGGTAACTTGTGATGTCAGTGTTACACACCACCTCCACCTTGCAGGTCGAAGTATTGAAGACACGTCTGTTGGGAGTCCCACTAACATAACCGACTAAGATTCCTTCATCGGCTACTTCACCAAATTTAGAGTTTGTCTTCATGATCGAACAAGGGGACCCGAATGGTTCAAGACCACTCAAGTTGGGCTTCCTTCCATGCATAAGCTCGTAACATGTTTTACCAAGTCTCTTAACGGTTAACACTCTATTCAGAACATAGCAGGCTGTAGCAACTGCTTCAGCCCAGAACATCACAGGAAGCTTCGAATCTGCCAGCATGGTTCTGGCTCCTTCAATTAAAGTTCGGTTCTTCCTTTCAGCCACTCCATTCTGTTGCGGAGTATACGGAGCACTGTATTGATGTTCAATTCCTTTCTGAAGACAGAAGATCTCCATTTCAAAATTCTTGAACTTCGTCCCATTGTCACTTCTGATGAACTTTACTGTTTTACTCATGACGTTCTCAACTTTGGTAATCAAATTCTTCACCATTTGAGCCGTCTCATCTTTCGATTTCAGAAAATATACCCACGAATATCGCGAGTAGTCATCAGTGATCACCAAGCAGTAAGAAGTACCTCCTAGACTTTTTACATTCACTGGACCGAAGAGATCCATGTGAAGCAGTTCTAGAGTACTAGCAATAGAGTTGACCTTCTTGGTGAGATGGGATTTCTTGTGTTGCTTTCCCTTCTTGCATGCAATACATTTGTCTTCAAAGTTAAAACTTTTCAAGGGAACGCCCATCACAAGCCCATTTCTGACAATGTGGTTCATCTTCCGAAGATGAATGTGCCCCATCCTCCTGTGCCATAGTTCGGATTCTGATTCGCTTGCTTTCGTCATTAAACATGATTCTCCCATGGCCATTTCAGTAGACCTCATATCCATCACATAAGTATTTGTATCACGTGGAGCTGTCATCACTATCCACTCGTCTGGTATCTGAAAACCAGGCTTCAACACGATCGCCTCATTCTTCGTGAAATGAACAGTATACTCCTTATCACAAATCTGCGACACACTCAGCAGATTGTGCTTCAGCTCTTCTACAAAATTCACATTCTCAAGTGTCATTTTCCCATTGGACAACGTTCCTTTTCCCGTAATTCTTCCTCCACTTTCACCAGCAAAGCTAACTCTCGCCCCTTGAACAGGTTTTAAGTCGTGTAACAAATATTTGTTACCCGTCATGTGCCGGGAACAGCCGCTATCTACAATCCAAAGACTGTGGGCAGCCCTGTTCAACTGTTCCTGCACAATAAAGCAAAGGATTAGAATCTCGGGACCCAAGACCAATTGGTCTTGGATCTATACATCCCGTACTTCTGCTTTCCAAAGTTAGCATCTGGATCGTTCCTGTCAGTCCTATTAGGAAATCTCCTTGGAAATTGAGTGTGAGGCCTTCCAAACCTATGTGTATTGAAAGTATTATATCTAGCAATTTGGTTATTAGCATTGTAAAACTGAGGTTTGTTTCTGTGAAAACCTGAATTAGTTACATTTCGGAACTTTGAAGGGTTTTCATTTTTAACAGTATTAAAATTACCATTAGTCTTATGCTCAATTTTAATAGGCCTCACGCCTCTGAATTTCGGCGTCAGAGGACAATCTGCAACAAGATGTCCTAACTTATTACACCTAAAACAACACCTATACTCCATTTTCTTTTTAAATGTTGTTTTGGATGTAGAGGCTGTGTTACCGGCCGTTCGTCTCACATAAGGTGGGACGTACGGGTTGAGTGGAGTATTCTTTTTAGAAGTTTTATCTTTTTCTCCACCAGTGGGTAACACTACCTTCTCTTTGGTCTTACCCGATTCGGACAACTTATCCGAATCCGATGAGACTGGACTTGTAACAGAAATTTTCTCACTTGAAACAGGCGAACTCGTTTCGCCACTACTAACACTTGGTTCTGATCTCGTAAACTTGATTGGAACTGTCTGAGGAACTTCAAAATCAACAGATTTCTGAACACTAGGGTT
The DNA here is from genome assembly GCF_021521415.1 of Bidens hawaiensis. Lineage (NCBI taxonomy): Eukaryota > Viridiplantae > Streptophyta > Magnoliopsida > Asterales > Asteraceae > Bidens > Bidens hawaiensis. The sequence continues at coordinate 145,683 of NW_027491211.1, forward strand.
AAAAGTGTAATTGTGGTTATACGGTGGTGGAACTTCGTGATAACCAATTCCTCCTCTCTTTGTAGAGGTACCTTGATCACTAACAAGGTGATCAAGAATAGCTGAGGAATTTCTGAACTGTTCTAGTTTTCGGTTCAGTTCCGCCACTTTCACCTGGTGGTCAGCAATCTGCTTTTCTCGTTCAGCAATCAGTTTAGTTTTTTCTTCTAAAACCTCATAACTTAGATCAATTACTTCAATTTTTTCAGCAAGTTTAGTTTTTAAGCTTTTAACATCTTTTTCACACGCTTTTATTTTAACTTTGTAACTGTTTTCTCTTGCTTTCGTAAAGTGATGATCTTCTTTAAGAGTTTTAAATTCAGCATCTAAACGAACATACTGATCAGTTATGGTAGCTAGTTGCTAAGACAAATTCTCACATTTAGTACAAATGGATTTGGAACTTACCTCGGAGATTTGATCATTGTTATCTGCCATGAAAGCTTTTTCCTTACCAGTAGCTTTCTCTTCTCCGGTAGTCTTCTCACGTTCTTCATTCTCAACCTTAGCCATATTTGCCTGTTCACTAGTTTCATTCAAATGCAGGTTCCAGTTGTATTCACCTGCTTCTCTGGACATCATGGCATTGACTTCTTTAGTACTCCCAGTGTGCTGTGGAGACCGGCCCTGACCACGTTCAACTCGCTCGTTTCTGCAATCTTTGGCAAAGTGCCCGTTTTGTTGACAGTTATAGCACCTCACCTTAGACTTGTCGAACCCTGGCCTGCCACCAACAAACTTTCTCCCCGTCTTTCTCATAAACTTCTTCACTCTCCTCACTATCATGGCCATCTGCCATTGTAAATCCATTTCCTCCAGATCATCAGCATCGATCTGGTCATAGTCTTCATCCAGCATCGCTGGATCAACCACCTTTCCTTGAATATAGTTTTCATATGAAGCAATAAATGAAGCATAGAGGCCAAACTGCTCTTCAGCAGATTTGACGCTCATTGGCATCTTAGTGTAATTATTGCTTGAGGAACTTGAAGATCCACTATTCTTGCTTGCTGTTTGTTGAGTACCACTTGATCCACCCGCAACAAAGCAAACATCCCCATTTGAGTTTACTGACACATGCCCCTCCTGTGAAGAATTTGCACCCGACTCACCTTTCGAGTAGTAGGCGGCAGAATCAGTCTTTGAACTTGTATTGGAGTTTACTTTAGCACCGTACATGCCTGGATCTTGAACCTGATCCATAGATGTTTCTTTTCTTACCATATTAAGCTCAAAAGTTCTGAGCTTGTTGACAGCGGTTTCAAGATCATAAGTAGAGAAGTCCTTGTCTTCCCTCATCAGTACAGTATACATCTCCCATTTTGGTGGGAGAGCATCGAGAAGTTTTTCCACAATCTCTTCCTCTCGGTAGGAAATGGAGTAGTTACTCAATTCAGTCATTAGATGATAATATCGAGTGATAATATCATCAAGAGATTCGTTCTTTAAGTACTTAAAGACTGAAAATTGAGTCTTGAGCAACTTTATCTTTGAGGCCCGAATGCCTACATTTCCTTCGAATCTGCTCTCAAGAGCTTCCCAAAGTTCTCTAGCTGATGTATACTTTCTGAATGTATGGAGGATCTCCTGTGGAAGAGCCATTGTGATTGCAGCATGAGCCTTGCTTTCCGCTTCATACATCTTCTTCTCCTCCTCTTCCATTTTACTGTATTTCTTGATTTGGTCTCGACCCTCATACTCCATGATTGGTGGAATATATCCATCTTGGATGCATACCCACATTTTCGCATCCTGGTACTTAACGTATTGTATGAACCGATCCTTCCACGCGACAAAATCGGTTCCCTTCAGCAACCTTGGGGCCTTTGTAGCTGACCCCGCTTCAACTTCCATCTTTACCAGCTCCGAAATGTTGATCGACGACATCCTTCTTGAAGACTAAGAAACCCGAAAAATTCTGAAAAGAGCGAAGTTAAAAAAATTTCTTCGAAATAGTACTGTAGGCGAAGTTAAGGATAACTTCGCTTAAGTAATAACATCGCTGGATTCTTCTTAAATTCGCGTGACTGAGCGAAGTTGATAATAACTTCGCTTAGGGTAAGCGAACTTAGAAAGTAAGCGAACTTGAAGAGAACTTCGCTGAACTAGGCGAACTTGATGAGAACTTCGCTGAGTTAGGCGAAGTTGAAGAGGTAGGCGAAGTTGTGAATAACTTCGCTTCTCCTTATATCTTCGCTGAAACCCTACGTATCCTGACGGCAACTTCGCCTGATGAACAGCAACTTCGCCTGACGAACTTGAACTTTCTGCAGATCTGAAAAACGGATTTTAACGACGATTTTGACGGTTTGAAGGCTTGAACACACTGGTAGGAGGCTAGAATGAGCAAAAACACCAAAAACTCGTCCCGGTAATACCCGAAATGGAACGAATTCTACACCCGCGTGAATATCTCGAACCACACAATCGAGCAAAAGCTCTGATACCAATTGTAGGTTCCCCGGACGGATCACACGAGATATCCCGATATACACAGGTGCGGAATCCCTGTGTAGATCGTTACGGACGTAGAATATAAGCTCACGTACACACGAACACGATACGAACACAACTCACGTTATATTGATAACTCGAACCGTGTTACTTACAGACTCTCGACCTCACGTCAATAGACTTAGTGAATTACACGTAAATAATCACTCGATCCACTAAAACTCTAACCCGTAAACAGTAAACTGTAAACAGTATAAATACACGACAACTTCGCCTCAGGCGAAGTTGTCTATAACTTCGCTCGTTCAACAAGTTCGCCTAGGCGAACTTGTCAACAACTTCGCTTGGTTAACAAGTTCGCCTAAGCGAACTTGTCAACAACTTCGCTTTTACAAACAAATACACAAACAATATTACAGACTCGATTACAGACATTAGACATATGAACTACTGACATCTATGCACCAACATTTTGCAATATATGGTTTTGATTTATTATAATCTGTATGTCTTATTATATAAATTAACCTGTTTAAAAAATATGGGTTAAATGGGTCGTGTTCGGGTCGACCCGAATTTATGTATGTGCGGGTTAGGGTTGACATATTTGACACGAATAATAATATGGGTCGGGTTCGGGTTGCTCATTTCAACCCGTCAACCTGCCAACCCGCAACCCGTTAACCCGCCAACCTGACAACCCAACACTTTTGACACCCCTATCTCACACATGTTCTAGGAGAGAATCCAAGGAGGAGCTTACGGTTTTATCTTTTATCCTTTGGTTGTCGGTTTTTCTTATGAGTTCGTTTTTGAGTTTTAATCATTCAAACTTTTTGTCATCAGATTTATATGAACATATTTATCACCTTTATACATATTTGGTGTTGTTCATTGATTATGATTGGCTAGATTGGTTAGAATCACCTAGGTTTGATGTTTAATAGTGTTAATTAACTAGTTTAGGGTGCTTAACTAGTGGTTGATTGTTTATCTATTGTAAAGTTCATATTTTGTGATATTACACCATGTTTACCAGCTGTCATAGATGTATCTCAGATTGCATGTGCCCCGTGTGGTTGATTATTGCATGAATTAGTTTTGTGTAGGTGTTAATTTCATGTTTCAGTTAATACTTTGTGTGTTGATTGATTGTGGTAGGCATACCATTAGGGTTTGTGTTTCTTGGATCATTAAAGTCAGTGAGTTCACCACATTTGAGTTGGACAAAGACCTTATGTGTCGACTTATCTTGCTGGTTAGTTGATCAGGTTAGTCGTTGCGAGACCACGTGTGGTTTTCCCATTGTCGGCTAGGTTAAGTTTGTAAGTTGAGTTATTTTGTCCTTATTATTGAATTACCCCTCTTCTCCTAGGTTTGAAATACCTCGAGCCTTAGTGAGATCTGTAACTTAGACTTGGACCAAGTGATGAGTTATTAGGGTACGTAGATTAACGATCATGAATTAAAAGATATCTAGATGTCGTTATGGTTTCTGGTAAAACTAATCGTAGGGACCTAGTTGCCTTGACCTCACCTATGTTAGCCCATATTTAGAACTCTATTTTTAACCACATGTTAGCACCCGTGTCAACTTACAACTGCTAAGTCATCTCACCTACGTGATTCGTTTTCTTATTATCGTTAGTTCCATTAAGTTTCACCGTTAGTTAAGTTAATTATTTAAGTTAGTTTTAAGTAAATAAGATAAAGAAATATATTTAGGCAGGACTTAGATTAAGGTTAATTATATGAGCCGTTCTAACGTGTCTTTGTGTTCGACATTCGTACTTCCATTAGACTGTGCTGCTACACGATCTGTACACTTGTCGTATTTGAAAAGTTTAGTTAGGATTGTTTGGTTTTATAAATTTAAGACTTAGCTTTGAATTGCGAGAATTAGTTATTAATATATTTATATATAACTTTTCGCACATCCCCAAAATTGTCCTAAAATTTTACCTAGATCAAAAACTTCAAAAACCTTGAAGTTTGTATTGTAGAATAGTTCAAAATACTGGATTCGACTCGTATGTTGTAACCAAGGCTCTGATACCACAGTTGGGTTCCAGTGGTGGTCAGTCAACGGTTTAACAATTAAACCCGATTTATTGAAATATTTCATAGTTAATAATCATATTAATAAAAGATTGCACTGCGGAATATTAAAACCAATAATCGACACTTTTAAGAACCGTACAGGATCCTGTTACAAACAATATGAGTACGAGTCAAACAAAATAAATATAATTCATCATCATCATCATCGTACTCAGTATATCCCACCAATAACAATGCTATGGTAGGGTCTGAGGAGGGTAAGATGTAGACAGCCTTACCTCTATCCCATAGGGATAGAGAGGCTGCTTCCGGTGAGACCCCCGGCTCGATAGTAGTTTTGCATCAAGCCTTGGACATAAGGCACATAGCACTCAATCATCGGGACACCGGCTGATTGGTGCATGTACCCTTGTCTTTCGGCTATCAACGCCACCACATGATGCCTGATTAACCTTCCGCCACTTTTAACGTTATTTTCACGAGATTAGTAAAATAACGTCAAAATTAGTGCAATTTTACTTTTGCCCACCCGAGGGTTCACACATATATACATTATATGTGCGCACCGCAAGCAGGGCGTAAAATAAATATAATTGTAAATAAATAATTAATTTAAGTTGACCTCGGTTAATAAGTAAACGCTTGAGACATCGAGGGCTCACGAAACGATGCTAGGTGACTAAACGAGACTCGATGGTGGCGGTGCACGGTGGCAGTCGGTAACAGTAGTGGCGAGACGGCGGCAGTAGCGAAAACGGTGGTTCCGGCGTGTAATGGAGGTGGCGGCCGACGCCGATTTCCGATGTGGTGGCTGACCGCCGGCGGCGGCGGTGGAGTAGGCCGAGAGAAAGAGAGAGCTAGATGGTGGCTATGTTTTTTCTCTTGTATCCAACTAATGATTAGGTTAAATTAATTATATTAGTTAGCCAAATTGGGCCACCAAGCTCATCTCTAATCTAATGCCCGGTCCATCTTATTATTATTATTATTATTATTATTATTATTATTATTATTATTATTATTAGGCAATATAGGTTAACTAACTTAAGCATATTTTGTGTTCAGTATTCTCACGGGTCACAACCCGATTGGCTGCGTTGACTTAACCGAACCAGTCCATAATTCCAACAAATACTTCCCATCAGCGAACCATGAAATCTGGTGATCTCATTTTTCGATTTCCTTTGAACTGTCAACAAATCAACAAGTTTAAATTAGGAAAAACAAACAAACTCAATTATGTCAACAATAATGAGTTGAACGTATTTGAGAGGATACACTAACTCAAAATCTAGCAACCAAGAAATTAAAAACAAAATAATGATATTTAGAAAATTGAACCAACGATGTAGATACTTACAGCGTTAGAGTTGACTGAACCTGTTGAATCAAAACCATTTGAATTTTGATTTGCTCTTGAATCTGATCATGCATATCAATTAATATGGGATTCACATAAGAGGGAGCGAGGAAAATTGGGAGTGGAGAACTGACGAAAGGTAAAAACAGCTTCTAAGAAAACTGCCGTTTAAGTGATCATCAAGGGTCAGGATTTCATATCATGAACTTTCTAGGGTTGACATGTAAGGAAAATGTAGCTACAATTGCTCTCACTCTTCTCTAGCCATATATTATAATATGTCAGGTATATATAGGTATATGATGAAACTTATAGAAATCATATTTTAAGGAAGGGGAATGAAAGAAAAGTGTACGGGAGCAAAATTTGTTTACTGTGCAGAATAAAACAAATGTCTATAAAGCATTCAGACGGCCTACATCTAACTTCTCCTATTTCACTCCAATTATATAGTTGTCACTTTAAATCCAAGTTTGAGCAACTCGGGTGTTCATATTCCATGATTCTTTGTCCTACAAGTTCATATGTTAACTAACATTATTTATTTATTTATTTATCATCAAACAACTACACTGACCTTAACAAAAAAGACAATAATACCAAGCATCTTAAGAAATCAACAAAAATGTCACAAAAGTGTAATCAACAAAAGTAAAAACACCTTAACCACAACTTTACCATCAATAAACCGAAACTGTACTCATTCCATGTGCTGGTAACCATCAGGTATTCGAAAAAAGTTTATGACTTTTATGAAGGGATACGATTGTTACCTTAATCACGCACAGAACAGGGTCGTGATTTCGGTAGTTCTTCAAAGTTGGTTCAGAAAATATCGGCTAATCACACATCAATTCGTGAAATTCGGCTAGTCATCCATCGTTTTGACGTCTACAGCATCGAGTGCACACCACCGCTAGCACGACCCTAGTCGTCACTTTCCGATGAATAGAACGCTCTATGTTGCCGATGATTCAATACCCAATGATTTCCAGTCTCCCATCGATTCTCCACCAGCTCCCAGGTTGGTTTGCTAGAAGCTCCGGTCGATGTATGCCTGGAATACCTTCTTCGTTGTAGGAAAAAAGGATAGTAACCATGAAATTCCCAAGATGCCCTTGGGTACTATAGATTGCTACAGTAGCACATTTGGTTTCCTTTAATATACAGTGTAATGTAATATTATAATTGTAATAATATATAAATATATATATATATATATATATATATATTATGTAGTCCACTTGTTTTCTATTAAATAGTTGATATCTTTAATGTCACATCATCACCCTTCACCCTTTTATAAGAAAACAAACATAGATACAAATGTGTGTAATACTATTACTGTAGGATCATACCGACCCATAATGCATAAAGTGTAGCTAGTGCATGCCCAACAAAAATAGCATCCAAACTAGTTGGCCTGCATTATACACAAGACGGCACACACATCAGCCGAGCCATTAGTTATAGTGGTTCTTTTAGTATTCAATCTAAAATAAGAAGATTTAGCATATAAACATCATTTCAAAACATGCTAGCTATCAAAGAAAAATGACTAACCACCTAACTTGGTTGACAAAGCTTGATAAGCAATACTAGCCCTCCAATATGTCAGCAGACAAAAAGTCAACCAAATTCAAACATCAGTTAATGAAATACTTGTTTGACCAATAATCAATTACAATAATGTGAAGACCAATACCTCTTTCAGTGTTATCTTTTGATATATGTAGAAACCCCAGTTGAAGTAGTGATTTGATTGGGAATGTTTGATATGTTAGGTGTTTATGAGTGAGGTGACTTTGGATGAGTTTTAGTGAGATGACCATGCAAAAATGAATATATGTTTTATTAATCTTGTTCGGCTTGTCTTTACAAAAGGAATGTATACATATATATATGGTCTAGGGAGGACCTCCCTTCAGACCGTTATTCTTTGGGCTCTCTCTATTATCCGCTGGTCCTTTGACCCTGCCAGGGAACTGGCTATTATCCATTGGACATTCTTTTCCCTCCAAGATTATGTCACTTTCGGCTCTGTAATGCTCAGGCTAACAAGGACGGGTCGGTGCTTGACTTTGAGCTTTGTCCGGAGTGCATGAGATGCTATTGAGCCGGACTGGGCTGACTTAGGCTTGACCTCTTGGGCTCTGTTTGGGCCTAGCCAGACGTAGTCTCTTCAAACCCCCCCAGTCTATTGTCGTTGTTATTCCTGTCAACGATGATAAACTTGACTCAAACCTACCTCGCTTTTTATCTTTAATATCTTCATGCTATGAGTTAGTATCTAGTGGGCCTGTTATGCAAATCAAGCCCATTTCCCCTTTCCTTGAGTCGCGTTGTTTATAGCCCATTTGAGTCCAAGTATAAAGGCGGTAAAACTTGTGGTCTAAATTGAATCACACGCTTTCCAAAGTTACCATTATATCAAGAGTTTGCCGTCCCATCGCCATAATTTTCACCTGCCATCTCCCATTTCCTCTCTCCGGCGATTCATCATCAACCCTTCATCTCCCAAATTCTAATCAGGTTAGTTCTTATTGTGTTGTCATCCATTTTCTTCTATCATCAGCCGTGAAGCCTTATCTTCGATTACATCCACTCTTACCAAAGAGAAGATGCTTACCCTTTGTGGTCGTTATCATATTCCTCTGTCTTTACTTCCTGTTTTGCCTGATCCTCATGAGACGGTTATTAGCCTCCCCAATCTTATTGCATTGTACATGAATCTGGAGTGTGCTAACATACGTTACCCGCTCACCGACTTCCAGATGGCTTTGTTAAAGCATCACAAATTAGGGTTTTCTCAGGTTCATCTGTTAGGCTTTTTGCGGGTAACTCATTCTGAGGTCCCTTGCAGGGCAATGGGAGGCTTTGCAACAGCCCCCCTCGTCCGTCGATTTTTGATGTGCGAAAATATATATATAAATAAAACACAAGTCGCAAGTAAGCTTTAAAAAACCAAACAATCTGTTCTAGTTCACACAAACGGCAAGTGTACCGGTCGCGTATAGCACAGATGAGGAAAGTCCGGATATCGAACTCGAAGACACGTGAAAACGTTTATAATCACTAAACTCTAACCAAGACTCACCAAAATATTTAATTGATTTATTTTAGAACTGATTTAACTACTTAACTTAACTAAATGAAAACTTTTGACAAAACTTCGGAAACTTTGACTGCAGTGATAAAAACGTCTACCTAGGTAAGAATCATATTGAAGAAGATGACAAGACAATGGATTGAAAACTCTCACGACACCGGTTCTAAATGATGACACAACTAAGGTTTGCTCAAGAAGATTAGATCACCTCTCGGTCTCACTAACAAACTCTAACTTATTTTAGTTGATTTTAAGAACAAACCGGGAAAACAAATTATTAACGTGTTCTAATACCGACTCACCTCTCGGTCTCACCGACACACTAGCCTAATGGAAACGAATACTACGAAACCAAGGATAGAGGAACAATTCAACTTAACTTAAACTAGACCAACTAATCGCTCAAACACGCAAACCCGACAAGAACAAAACCCGCTCTCGCGCGATCTTAATTCTAACAAGTAAAAGTAATGAGACGAGTTTACTTCTTATCACCTCTCGGTCTCTAAGAAGGTGTTTCACAACTGATTTTATCTAATTAATTTACCCACGTATCCCTACGGTTGTACACCCCGCAAACAAACCCTAAACACAAAGTAAAGAGCCTTAAACATGCAACAACTAATCAAAACCGATTCCATTAATTAAAGCACGAGGTTATTAGGTATAATCAAACAAAACACAGCCACCAAATACAATCTAATTTACTATTAAATCAAACTTTACATTAACAATTTAAGCCATAATCATTAACAATCCATATTACTAGTCAAAACCTAATAATATTCATCAAACCTAGGTAGAACAAACAAGATTAGCTACTCATTAATTTTGGACAGCCATTAACATTCAAGTAAAACATCATAAACATCAACATAAACATAATCAAACTCATTTAAGATCCAAGAATAACTAAATCAAAGTCAAACAATCAATTACTTGCAAAACAATCCAAAGAAAAAGATCAATTCAACTAGTTAGGGTTCTTGAACAATAAACAAAGTTTAAAGATGATTACTTAGGGTTATATGGCTGAGTTTATGGATGTATTTGATGCCTAGCAGCTGCACAAGAGTCTCCTTGATGTTCTTCTTCCTCTCCAGCCGTCACAACAGCCACAGCCGCCAACTTCTTCTTTTTTTTTTTCTCCTTTTTGCCTGCTGCCGATCGGAACTCTTAAAAGAGTTAGGGTTCTTTTTGATTTCGGGTTTCTTGGCTGGATAATGGCTGAAAACTCAATTAATTATCTTAATATAATATTATGTAAGGCTTCTAACTTGTGGGCTTGGGTTGGGCCTTGAGTTGTAGCTTTAAAACTTGACCAACAAGGCCTCTAGAATCTTCCAAATTAACTCTTTTTTCACCATCTTTCATAAACCTACAATTAACATTTAAACTTTGTAAATTATTGCACTTAACCCCCAATACTTTCATAAAATAAACAATTAAGCATAAAAACCATGATAAAATCATAAGGAATGTAAGTGTGTTTTACTACACATCAAACATCCCCACACTTAAGACTTTTTCGTCCCTGAAAAAGATTTGACTGCAGTTGGATCAGAATCGGAAAATCATAGTCAAATCAAACATATAGGTTAGATTTTAAAGCTCAGAAAAACGCAAAAACCACGATCATCGATATTGTTGTCCACCTAAACCCATTCCTTAATCTTTACCGGGACAAATAAGATCCGACAATAATATTACTTAGTGGTTTACACAATTAAGACCCGCTTATTTTCAGCTTTTACCGGACCAGACCACCCCAACTTGACTTAAACCTCAAAATTAGCAGAATTAAAACTTTGTTGCTCAATATTTATGAATAGTTAAGACGATCAATGGTATTGTTTATCCACCTAAGCTTAAGCATCAAAGTTTACCAAGCAGCCATTAGATATGATTAAGGTTCAATTAATTTATAGCTAGTGCTCCCCACAACATGACATACCCCCGTTATCGAGCAATACCCCAAATCCATCACCATAGGTGAGTATGCAAAATTTCATCTGTAGGGCTTACATGTAGCATGTCCCTTGTGGTCCGTTTCTTAATGGTAATGAGACGCGAGCAAGGGGACCCCACATGGCTAACAGCGTGGATGATCAACTCTGTAGTGTATTTGTACTTTTGTATTTTTTGTGATCATGTTTATAGAATTATAAGGGTTTGCTCTTTGGCTTTATTTTAAATATCCACAACCCCACTTAGGAATTGTGAATACCCAGATGAATAGATTGCATACAGACCCATGATCTCCGGACCCGAAGCATCCCATCAATACAGGATTTAAGGTTATACAACCATACGCCAATGAGGTGTAAAACACTAAACTAGCAGTTTAAGATTTATATCACAGGCTACACGGCATACTCTAACGTTAAACCTACCCAAGCATCATATGATAACGTATTCAAATTTTTTTTTAAACTCATGATACTACCACTTTTTCATACCAAAATTTGAGGCTTGAGTATGGCCCGACCTTTCATTGCTTATTTTCCAAGGACAAAACGCTTTACCCACAAAAGATTTCCGTTTAACCGTTTTATCAAATTTGCCCTTTCATTTTCAAGGCTGAGCCTACTGACACATCCCAAGTTAAGTGCGTTTTCTTTTATTTATCTCATATTATTAGTAGTTTGAAAAACCGATTTCCGATAAATATCATCATCTCCCACTTTAATGCAAAAGAAACTAAAAACAATGGACAATTTTTAATTTTTTTTTTATTTTAACTTAAACAACGTACGAAAACGAAAAACAAGTGAAAATTTTTATTTTTTTAATAAATTCCCATCCCCACACTTAGAACGAAATCGTCCTCGATGAGGACAAGGAAAATAAATAAAATAAAAATAAAACGTAAAGCATAAAACTAAAACTTGAAAGAACAGAAATTAAAATAGAGAACGGGTTACTCCCCTGGTTTAGATGCAGATTCTTCATCAGATGTGTATGACTCGAACGAACGACCGTATAGCATTTCATTCGCGGCCGCAACCTCGGGTGAACCAGTTCCAAAACGCCATCAGAGCTACCATGCGTATAATAATACCTGTAACAACTCAAACTCGCTCGCATGTAGCGGCGTACAAAACAGAAAACAGAAACATAAGAAATAAACATATTTTTGTGTTTTTGAATTTTTTTATTTTTTTTATTTTTATTAGATATTTATTTTTTTATATTTTTTTTGTATTTGTATGTTTTTATAAATATAAATAAAAATAAAACACATAAAAACAGATAATAAAGAGAATCATAATACAAATTCTACAACTCGGGCTGTCTCCCGAGTGATGCATCCATCACGACTATTCCTCGGTGAATGAGTCAAGGTAGAACACCTCGACTGTCTGATCAGTTATCGGCTCTCCTATGTAGTGCTTCAATCTATGGCCGTTCACCTTAAACTTCCCGCTTCGATCTTGTATCTCAATCGTACCATACGGGAAAACCTCAGTGACCGTGAACGGTCCCGACCATCGGGATTTCAACTTTCCCGGGAATAACCTCAACCGTGAGTTATACAGTAAAACCTTATCCCCACACTTGAACTGCTTATTACCCTTCAATTTCCTGTCATGCAGTTCCTTCGTATGCTCCTTATACCGAAATAATTGCGCATATGTGTGATCCCGGAGCTCCTCTAATTCGTGTAATTGATGGAAACGATTACCCTCTGCGGCGGGTAAATCAAGATTAACCCTTTGAAGGGCCCATGAAGCACGGTGTTCCAATTCAACAGGAAGATGACAGGCCTTCCCATAAATCATCCGAAATGGTGTGGAACCAGTCGGAGTCTTGTAGGCTGTACGGAAGGCCCACAGAGCGTCATCTAATTTGTCGGACCAATCCCAACGATTTGAACCAACCGTTTTCTCGAGAATACGTTTGATTCCCAGATTACTCACTTCTACTTGCCCACTAGTCTGTGGGTGGTAGGCGGTCGCAAGCCGATGGGTGACCCCATAACGCTTCAACGCCTTATCCATCTGCGAGTTGCAAAAGTGAGTACCTCGATCACTGATCAAGGCTTTCGGGACTCCAAAACGAGCAAATAGACTTTTTAGAAAACGGACTACCACTCGGGCATCATTGGTGGGTAGAGCTTTGGCCTCAACCCACTTAGACACGTAATCTACGGCCACGAGTATGTATTTGTTTCCACGCGAAGATGGAAACGGTCCCATGAAATCAATACCCCAAATATCAAAAACCTCACAAACTTGAATGGTATTCTGGGGCATTTCGTTTCGCGAAGAAATGTTGCCGACACGCTGGCAACGATCACAACTCTTAACGAACAGATGAGCATCCTTAAAGATAGACGGCCAGTAAAAACCAGAATCAAAGACTTTCTTTGCCGTAGAACTCACACCGTGGTGACCTCCAGTCGGTCCCACATGACAATGGCTCAAATTTGCCATCCTTCCTTGACATCTACACACCTTCTAATAAGCTGATCAGCACCAATGCGGAAAAGATATGGATCGTCCCAATGGTAAAATTTGATGTCAGCAAAGAATTTCTTCTTTTGCTGGTAAGGCATCTTTGGGAGGTATCCGTCAGCGAGATAGTTCGCGAAATCAGCAAACCATGGAAAACCTTCCTCTTGTGCAGTAACAAACATCAGACTCTCCGTCAGAAAACGATCGTCGATCATAACTCCCGAATCTCTTAAATCAACTCCCTCTAGACGTGAAAGGTGATCAGCCGCCACATTCTCGGCCCCCTTTTTATCATGGATCTCTATATCGAACTCTTGAAGCAACAGGATCCATCGGATAAGACGAGGCTTAGCATCCTGCTTGCTGAAAAGATATCTAATAGCGGCATGATCCGTATAAACAATCCTTTTGGACAAAACTAGATAGGAGCTAAATTTGTCGAAAGCGAACACCACAGCTAAAAGCTCTTTTTCGGTGGTGGTATAGCTTTCCTGTGCGCCATTTAAGGTCCGGCTCGCATTGTAGATCGGATGGAAATGCTTATCCTTCCGTTGTCCAAGAACCGCTCCGACTGCGAAGTCGCTGGCGTCACACATCAACTCGAATGGTAACGACCAGTCGGGAGCAACCATGATTGGGGCGTTAACGAGTTTGTCTTTTAGAAGATCAAACGCCTCGATACACTGCTCAGAAAAAACAAATGCAGAATCCTTCTCCAAAAGTTTGGTCATGGGTCTCGCGATTTTAGAAAAATCTTTGATGAATCGGCGGTAGAACCCGGCATGACCTAGAAAGCTACGAATTGATCTCACAGAAGTAGGTGGAGGAAGATTAGAAATGGTCTCGACCTTTGCCCAGTCAACCTCTATCCCCGTACTTGAGATTCGATGACCTAGAACAATGCCCTCGCGAACCATGAAATGACATTTTTCCCAGTTAAGGACTAGGTTGGTGTCAACGCAGCGGGACATCATCCTCACGAGATTTGATAAACAATGATCGAAGGAACTCCCAAATAAGGAAAAATCGTCCATGAACACCTACATGGAGTCCTCGATCATATCATGGAAAATGGCCACCATACACCTTTGGAATGTGTCCGGAGCGTTACAAAGTCCGAACGGCATACGTTTGTAAGCAAACGTTCCGTAATGGCAGGTGAAAGTAGTTTTCTCCTGGTCGTCGGGAGCTATCGGAACCTGGAAGTACCCAGAGAACCCATCTAGGAAGCAGTAGTACTGCTGACCTGCTAAACGCTCTAACATCTGATCAATGAATGGGAGAGGAAAATGGTCTTTCCTGGTGGCATCATTCAATCGGCGATAGTCAATGCAGACTCGCCATCCCGTCACAGTCCTCGTGGGAATAAGCTCGTTCCTCTCGTTGGTGACAACAGTCATGCCACCCTTTTTTGGAACCACTTGGACTGGACTCACCAAAGCACTATCAGAAATGGGGAAAATGATCCCCGCATCAAGGAGTTTAATGATCTCCTTCTTTACGACCTCTTGCATTTTCGGATTAAGCCGCCGTTGCGGCTGGACGACAGTTTTGAAATTTTCCTCCATGAGGATTTTATGAGTGCAGAACAAAGAGTTGATACCCTTGATGTCGATAATCTTCCAAGCAATAGCCTCCTTGTGCTCTCGTATCACCCTCAACAACTTCTCCTTCTCGACCTCGGTCAACGCAGATGCAATGATAACCGGAAGCTTCCTCTCCACATCTAAATATGCATACTCAGGGTGGGAAGGTAAATCCTTAAGCTCTAAGGAAAGAGGAGGACTCTCGACCGAAGGTCGGTCCATCGGATCGTCTCGTACGATCTCAGCAGACACGCCAGATTCAGGGGTATGCGACTCGGTGTCGTCATTTAAGGACTGATTGGTTACGGCAACCATTTCAATCTCCGGAATCTCCCTATCGAGAATCTGGGTGTCGGAGGCAGATCCTCCACAAATTTCACTGAGAAACTCCCCGACATGCTCCATGATGGTATCAATGAAGTATAAGGAGTCATCAGCAGACTTGGGGTGTTTCAGTAACTGTCGAACGTCAAAGGTGACGTTCTCATCCCCAACTCTTAAGATTAAATTACCCTCGCAGACATCGATCAATGCCTGTGCAGTGGCAAGAAATGGTCGGCCTAAGATGAGTGGGACACTATCGTCATCGTTCATGTCCAGGATGACAAAATCCACCGAGAAGATGAACTTGTCGACACGAACAAGCATGTTCTCGACCACCCCTCAGGGGTATTTCACAGAACGATCAGCAAGCTGGATACTCATACGGGTAGGCCTCGGTTCGCCTAGACCCAACTTGCGATACACGGAATACGGCATGAGATTAATACTAGCACCAAGATCTGCCAGCGCATGGACGACTGTATTATCACTCAAGATGCAGGGAATTGTGAAACTCCCAGGATCGGACATCTTTTCTGGTAACTTTCTCTGCAAGACTTCAGAGCAACCAGCACTCAGAGGAATGGAAGAGACTTCGGCTGACTTCTCTTTGTTCGAAAGAATATCCTTAAGAAACTTTGCATATTTGGGCATTTGCGTAAGTGCCTCAAGGAAAGGAATATTAAGATGAAGTTGCTTCAGAAGATCAAGAAATTTGGAGTTCTGCTCCTCGTCTCTATCCCTACGGACTCTCCCAGGATATGGGAGTCTAGGTTTGTAGACTCTCGGTGGTGTGCTGGGTAATGGTTGGTTCTCGGCCTGTGCTGAACTTCTGGGGCTGTGCCTCTGATGCACCTTGGCCGGTGGAGACTCCAACTGAATCTCCTCGTCTACCTGCTCCTCTACATCTACCGCAGGCTCGTTAACGACTCCTCTCGTCGCCTCTTGAATCACGGGCTTGCTACGTGCCCCTGCACTGCTCCTTGTCGTCACAGCCTTCGCAAACGCCTTCGGATTTTGTTCAGTGTTACTTGGAAGTGTACCTGGCGACCTCTCATTTAGACGACTTGCTATCTCTCCCATCTGACGCTCAAGATTTTGAATTGACGCTCCTTTATTTCTCATGAATGACTCGTGCTCCCGGAATTTCTCTTGAGTTTCTTTGTGACGGGAGTCCTCTCGAGTCATGAGTTGCGACAGCATCTGTGTCTGCTGTGCCATCATCTCCTCTAACGTGGGCTTCTTCTCCCCACTACTCGGTCCCTCACCGGAATCCTGGAATAGGTTCTGACGTTGCTGGAAGCCGGATTGATTTCCGTTCCTCCAGTTGGAATTTTGGTTACCTCTCCACCCCGAATTATAAGAATTGAAAGAATGTTGATTTCGGTTTGGATTATTAACGAAGTCGACTGCCTCCTCCTGGAAACCTACGGGGCACTGAACAGTATCATGTCCCCCTCTACATATCTCGCATAACTTACTTTTCACCTGCAAGTCCTTCACGATCTTTGCTAACGCTTCAACTTGTGCCGCAAGTGCGGTGCTCGTGTCGACCGAATGCATGCCGCGTGATAGGGAATCGACGGTTTTGGTACTCTTAACTGGTGATCGCTGGTATCCACACATGGCTAAACCGTTAAACTAGGCAATGCACTCATACGTATCTTTCGTTGTCAGTAGGTTACCTCCTGCAGCTATGTCGAGCATACTCTGAGTTGCGTACGTCACTCCGTTGTAGAACTTCTCAACAACCGCCCAGTCTTGTAGGCCGTGGTTTGGACATAACGCAAGTAGATTTTTGAACCTTTCCCACGCCTCTTAGAAGCTCTCGGTGTCCTCCATCTGGAAAGAATGAATTTGGTTACGCAAACGAGCGGCCTTAGCCGGAGGATCGTATTTTTCAAGAAATTGGGTCTGCATGGCAGCCCAAGTAGCAATGGATCCCTGTTGGAGGGACTCAAGCCACAGACTCGCATGATCAACAAGTGAGAACGGAAAGATTCGGAGTTTGATGTCGTCTTCGGATACGCCGGCAAGATGAAACGTGTCGCAGATTCGTGTGATGCGAGTGATATGAGCATGTGGGTTCTTATGGAGTAACCCGTGAAATTGAGCAGAATGAGCAATCGTGTTCAGAACATTAGATGGAATCTGCCAAGTCGTTTGAACTCCTATAGCTGGTGGAGCAATGCTGGATCTTGCGCCAGCATAGATCGGACGGGCCCGGTCTGCAACTGTCCTCCTCGGTGGTGGATTCGCGTCGCCCATAGTCCTATCCCTAATGACGGGTTTAGAAAAAGTAGGAGAAGAGAACGTATTACCGACGGATGTAGATGAACTGGAAGATGGTTTTGTACGACGTCTCTCAAGAAGCTCTCTCTCTGGTTCGGGAAATCCTTCAACTTCTGGTGGTCCAAGAGATCGAGTACGTCGCATACAACTATTAAAATAAATAAAAGAAACTATAATTAGCTAAATTATTTTAAACTAACAAACAAAACAAAACAAATAAGAAAAACAAGTAGTAAACAAGGCAAGTCCTAACTCGAGTCGTTCTTAATACGCCTCTAACTGTGTCCCCGGAAACGGCGCCAAAAACTTGATGTGTGAAAAAATATATATAAATAAAACACAAGTCGCAACTAAGCTTTAAAAGACCAAACAATCTATCCTAGTTCACACAAACGGCAAGTGTACCGGTCGCGTATAGCACAGATGAGGAAAGTCCGGATATCGAACTCGAAGACACGTGAAAACGTTTATAATCACTAAACTCTAACCAAGACTCACCAAAATATTTAATTGATTTATTTTAGAACTGATTTAACTACTTAACTTAACTAAATGAAAACTTTTGACAAAACTTCGGAAACTTTGACTGCAGTGATAAAAACGTCTACCTAGGTAAGAATCATATTGAAGAGGATGACAAGACAATGGATTGAAAACTCTCACGACACCGGTTCTAAATGATGACACAACTAAGGTTTGCTCAAGAAGATTAGATCACCTCTCGGTCTCACTAACTAACTCTAACTTATTTTAGTTGATTTTAAGAACAAACCGGGAAAACAAATTATTAACGTGTTCTAATACCGACTCACCTCTCGGTCTCACCGACACACTAGCCTAATGGAAACGAATACTACGCAACCAAGGATAGAGGAACAATTCAACTTAACTTAAACTAGACCAACTAATCGCTCAAACACCCAAACCCGACAAGAACAATACCCGCTCTCGCGCGATCTTAATTCTAACAAGTAAAAGTAATGAGACGAGTTTACTTCTTATCACCTCTCAGTCTCTAAGAAGGTGTTTCACAACTGATTTTATCTAATTAATTTACCCACTTATCCCTACGGTTGTACACCCCACAAACAAACCCTAAACACAAAGTAAAGAGCCTTAAACATGCAACAACTAATCAAAACCGATTCAATTAATTAAAGCACAAGGTTATTAGGTATAATCAAACAAAACACAGCCACCAAATACAATCTAATTTACTATTAAATCAAACTTTATATTAACAATTTAAGCCATGATCATTAACATTCCATATTACTAGTCAAAACCTAACAATATTCATCAAACCTAGGTAGAACAAACAAGATTAGCTACTCATTAATTTTGGACAGCTATTAACATTCAAGTAAAACATCATAAACATCAACATAAACATAATCAAACTCATTCAAGATCCAAGAATAACTAAATCAAAGTCAAACAATCAATTACTTGGAAAACAATCCAAAGAAAAAGATCAATTCAACTAGTTAAGGTTCTTGAACAATAAACAAAGTTTAAAGATGATTACTTAGGGTAATATGGCTGAGTTTATGGATATATTTGATGCCTAGCAGCTGCACAAGAGTCTTCTTGATGTTCTTCATCCTCTCCAGCCGTCACAACAGCCACAGCCGCCAACTTCTTCTTTTTTTTCTCCTTTTTGCCTGCTGCCGATCGGAACTCTTGAAAGAGTTAGGGTTCTTTTTGATTTCGGGTTTCTTGGCTGGATAATGGCTGAAAACTCAATTAATTATCTTAATATAATATTATGTAAGGCTTCTAACTTGTGGGCTTGGGTTGGGCCTTGAGTTGTAGCTTTAAAACTTGACCAACAAGGCCTCTAGAATCTTCCAAATTAACTCTTTTTTCACCATCTTTCATAAACCTACAATTAACATATAAACTTTGTAAATTATTGCACTTAACCCCTAATACTTTCATAAAATAAACAATTAAGCATAAAAACCATGATAAAATCATAAGGAAAGTTGGTGTGTTTTACTACACATCAATTTTATTGCCTGAAAGTGGATGACAATTGGTTTACTTTCGAATGTCGTCCCGTGTACAAACAACCGTCTTGTTATTCGAATATTCTGACCGGGTTTAGCCCTAAAGAGTGGAAGGATAGTTTTTTCTTCGCTTCTACTAATTTCGTCCCTGGTCTTCTCAGCCGTCGTCGCACGGACTCAATAATTCTAGACATCGCTCCTCTCCCTCCCACGAATCTGGACGATCTGCATGATTTACTTGTGAACAACCCTACAAAAGCCATGACTTATCCGGATCGTTGTTGTATATGGTAGGGATGAGCCACATATGGTCGGATCCTTCTACTCAGCCAGCTATACTTGAGAATGGCCGAGGTATTTTTGCACCCTGTTGATTCTTCTTCTTTCTCGAGCCCCTTTTTTTTTGCTTTGAAGGCTGCTGATTTCCTTTTTTTTTTTTTTTTTGCAGAGATGAGTTTGAAGGAGGCCTTGCAGAGAGGGCCTTTGAAGTCATGGTTCCGGGTCCACTCGCTCTAATCCCCAAGGTAAACTTCCTGAAGAACCGGTGTCGCCGCCCCAAGTTCAACCACATCCAGAGGCTGAATCCTCATCTAAGTTTATGTCGTTCGTCCCTAAATAGAAACTGGATGTCCGTTCATCGGTACTTACTCCCCAGCAGGCCTATAGTTTCCTTAGTGAGGTTTTCCCCCAGTGGACCTTGCTCATCTCCAGGCCATGAATCTGACTAGTCTCGTGAGTGATTTTGGGACCCATCTTTACCGCACCTTGGCTCTTGGGGCTGTCACCCGACAGTCTTTGATTGTCACGGATCAGGTTTTGCAGAAGAACCAAGAAAAAATCAACTCGCTGGAGCAGGCGATCGAAAGAGGTCGGCAGAAGATTCAGAGTCTGGGGCAGAAGGTTGTTTTGTCTAAGGAGAAGGTTCTTGAGTCATCCGGTCTGTCAGTAGAGTTAAAGAAATCCCAGGACCAGGTCGCCCGCCTGACGGATGATCTCTCTGTATCCCAGAAACAGACTGCTATCCTGGATGCTCATTATGCTGAAGCTAAAAGTGGTCACGAGAAATACCAAGAGGTACCTATTTCTCCTCCATTTGATTTCTCTTCTTCGTTTTCTTTTGTTAATTAAAGAACTGTTTCTGATTTGGCCTGTAGGCGGTTGCTGAGCTCAAATAGGAGCGTGAAGAGCATGAGAGTTTGAAGCGTGTCGTGGAGGAGATCCAGGCCCATAAGGATCAGGTGATCGAGGGTTTTCGCAAGGAATATGATGAACTGAAATAGGAACGTGATGGCTTTAAGTTGGAACGCGATGGTTTGGAGTTGGAACATGATGGTTTGAAAGCTGATCGGGCGTGGTTGTTGGTAGATGGGTATAAACAGGTGTACAAGCGAGCTAAATCTTGTCGGGAGACTTGTCAAGTCCGAGATGTTTTGGATAGGGCTGTTTTCGCCTCGGGGTTCCATCATGGTTTGCAGTCAGGCTATGATAATCATGAAAAGGGGATTCCCATCTTCGATGTCCCTGCTTTCTCAGTGACTGCTGAGGCGGAGGCGGAGAAGGCTTATATCGCCTACAACACCTTCGAGCCCCCGATCTTGGCACAGCTTTCCTCCAACCCTGATATGCCAGTGTGTGAGATTCAAACCTTGACTTCTGTTGTTGACCCTGCCACTCCGCCTCCAGAACTGCCATAGTTGGTGTTTTTTAGGGGGTTGTACCCTTTTTCAAGATTTCCATATTATTTTGTATGTTTGTGATGGATAATTGTGTTGTTAACCCTTTGAGGATCTAAGTATGGATATTGTTCCTTTTCCCCCTGGGGGTCGACTGTATGATTAAGTAATGTTTTCATTTCACTTATTTTAAGTATTGACTATGCATCCATGATTTAGAAAATGCTTAATAGTTTCGGTTAACCAGATAGCCTATCGGCGAGGCCTTCTCCCTTTTCATGATGGGAGATATGTGATTCACATGAGTTTGTTTGAACATTTTTCTTCGAGGTGTTGTGTTTTAGATGACGATTTCAGTGTCAGGCCACGAATGACCTATGTGGGGACTCCCGGAGAGGTTTTTCATACAAAATAAACTTCATGTCATTACTTGTTGATCATGTTAAAAATAATGAAATTCATGATCTATTTCCTTGGTTTCCTCCCGGAGAGGTTATTATGGGTCTGGAGACCCTTCTTGAGCACACGTGGCTAGTCGTTTCAAAATATATTTAAAAAGTCGCCCCTTGTGTGTTGCCTCTGCGTCCCTCCTTCTAGGGATATCACGCATAATATTTCCTAAGTTGCATCGCGTTCCACGTACGGGGCACCTCCTCCCCCCTGTGGTACGCCAGCTTGTAAGCACCCTTGTCCCCCGCCCAGATGACTTGGTAAGGGCCATCCCAGCGTGGTCCCAGTTTTCCTTGGTTTTCCTGTCTATTCGCCTCGTTTTCCCTAAGGACCAAGTCTCCTACCTTGAACCTGACCTCTCTTACCCTCGAGTTGTAATATTTATCCATTTTTTCTTATATTCGGTTTCCAGCCTGGCTGCCTCCCTTCTTTCTTCAGCAAAATTCAGATTTAGCCTGAGGTCATTTTCGTTCTCTTCCTCAGTTAACCGGGTTCGGCCGGTAGGCAGATCGATTTCAACGGGTATCATGGCTTCCATCCCGTAGGTCTGGCTGAAAGGCGTCTCTCCATTACTAAATTTAGGCATGGTTCGATGAGCCCATCGGACAGGAGGCAGTTCTTCTACCCACGAACCTCTTTGCCGGCCCAAGCGGCTGGTTATCCCTTCTACTATGCTCCTGTTGGCCCTTTCCACTTGTCCGTTTGCTTAGGTGTGGGCCACCGACGTGAAGAATTGCCTGATTTTCATCTCTTTGCACCATTCTCTGAACATTCCTCCCGCAAATTGCATCCTGTTGTCACTCACGATAGTATGAGACAGTCCGAATCGACAACCGATGTTTTCCCATACAAATATCTTCACCTGATGCCCTGTGATCATGGATAACGGCTTGGCTTCCACCCATTTGGTGAAATAGTCGATGGCCACCATTAGAAATCTGGCTTTCCCTGATCCATCTAGGAAGGGACCCACTATGTCGATACCCAACTTCTGGAATGGCCAGGAAGAACACACTGGAGGTCCAATTTAGGATTCCGGGTCACCGGGGCATAGATTTGGCAGCTATCACATTTCCGTATTTCCCCTAGGGCACTCATGAACATGGCCGGCCAGTAGTATCTTGCCCTCATGGCTCGTACTGCTACCATCTTGGCCCCCATATGCATCCCACAGATTCCTTCGTGTATTTCTCGTATAGCGTACTCGGCTTCTCCATAATCGATGCACTTGAGGGAAGGCCCCAAATAGGACCTCCGGTATAGAGATCCCTCTATTATTTCAAATTTGAGAGCTCGAATCCTAAGCCTACGTGCCTCTTGTTTGTCTTCGGGCCCAATCCCTTCCTTTAGGTATTGCAGTAGTGGGGTCATCCAGCAAGGCTCTGGTGCCTCCACACCGGCCACCATTTCCTCTGATATTCACGGATGTTTGATGGTTTCTACTTTGACGTTTTTCGCCAAATGGTCAAAGGCTATGGATGCAACTTGCTCAGGGTGTCCGCTTTCTTGTTTAAACTTCTGGAGATGTGAATGACCTCGGCCTTGTCAAAACTTTCCAATAGTTCCTTTGTCTTCTTCAAGTATTGTATCATTTTGGTATCTTTAGCCTCGTACTCCCCTTTCACTTGGTTGGCGACAAGCAACGAGCCCACGTGAGCCTTGATACACCGGACTGGCATCTTTTATGCCATCCTCAGCCCTGCCAACAAGGCTTCATACTCAGCCTTGTTGTTAGTGCTGGGGAAACCCAGTCGCACTACGTATGTCAGTTATATCCCTTCAGGGCTGACAAGTATTAGTCCCGCCCAGCTCCCATCTTTGTTGGAGGCCCCGTCAGTGTACAGGTTCTAGAAAGGTTACTCTGGATCCTCCGGAATGTCAGCAGCCGCTTTTTCCTGGTGGTTTTCCTGGGGCAAAGGTTCTTCTTGCCCAACTGTCGGGCCTTCCGTGAGGAAGTCGGCTATCACCTGCCCTTTGAAAGCTTCATGCGGCTTGTATTCAATGGAATGATCACCCAAATCTATCACCCATTTGGCGAGCCTGCCAGATACCTCCGGCTTCATTAATATTCGTTGGAGAGGTTGGTCTGTCAAGACCCGAATAACATGGGCTTGGAAGTACCTCCTCAATTTCTCGCTGTGTAAATGAGGGACAACATTGTCTTCTCGATGGGAGAATACCTTTCCTCTGGCCCCTTCAATGTGCGACTAACGAAATATATGGGTATCTGGATTTCTTTCCTTTCAACCATGAGTACTGAGCTGATCGTCCGATCGGTGTGCAAGAGGTAGAGGATTAGGACCTCCCCTGGTTGGGGAGCTGTAATCTTGGGGGAGCTCACAGAGGTGTGCCTTTAAATCTTGCAAAACCTTCTCCACCTCGGTATCCCAACAAAACTTATTCTTCTTCACGCTCCTTCTTAGGACTGCCATGAATGGGAGCGTCCTATCCGCTATCTTGTAGTGGAACCGATTGAGGGCCACTAGCCGTCCGTTTAACCTTTGTACCACCTTTATATTTCTCGTGGAATCCATCTGGTTCAAGGCTTCAACCTTTTCAGGGTTGGCTTTGAACCCTTTCTTAGTCACTAACACTCCCAAGAAATTACCCTCCTCGACCCCGAATGAACACTTGCCTGGATTGAGCTTCATGTTAGCTCCCCTGAGGGTGTTAAAAGTTTCTTTTATGTCGTTTAGCATTTGGTCTTCGTTTGTGCTTTTAATGACCAGGTCGTCTACGCATATCTCTACGTTTCTTTCTCCTTGCTGATCG